>NW_028232057.1:12500-95000 GCF_054491065.1 Syngnathus leptorhynchus
CATAGCACCAGAGCTCCATAGCTCCATAGCACCAGAGCTCCATAGCACCATAGCTCCATAGCACCAGAGCTCCATAGCTCCATAGCACCAGAGCTCCATAGCTCCATAGCACCAGAGCTCCATAGCTCCATAGCACCAGAGCTCCATACTTCCAGAGCTCCATAGCTCCATAGCTCCATAGCACCAGAGCTCCATAGCTCCATAGCACCAGAGCTCCATAGCTCCATAGCTCCATAGCACCAGAGCTCCATACTTCCATAGCTCCATAGCTCCATACCTCCAGAGCTCCATAGCTCCATACCTCCAGAGCTCCATAGCTCCAGAGCTCCATAGCTCCATAGCACCAGAGCTCCATAGCTCCATAGCACCAGAGCTCCATACTTCCATAGCTCCAGGGCTCCATAGCTCCAGGGCTCCATAGCTCCATACCTCCAGAGCTCCATAGCTCCATACCTCCAGAGCTCCATAGCTCCATACTTCCAGAGCTCCATAGCTCCATAGCACCAGAGCTCCATAGCTCCATAGCACCAGAGCTCCATAGCTCCATAGCACCAGAGCTCCATAGCTCCATAGCACCAGAGCTCCATAGCTCCATAGCTCCAGGGCTCCATAGCTCCATAGCTCCAGGGCTCCATAGCTCCATAGCTCCAGGGCTCCATAGCTCCAGGGCTCCAGGGCTCCATAGCTCCATACCTCCAGAGCTCCATAGCTCCATACTTCCAGAGCTCCATAGCTCCATAGCTCCATACTTCCATAGCTCCATAGCTCCATACTTCCATAGCACCAGAGCTCCATACCTCCAGAGCTCCATAGCTCCAGCCTGGGTGGCTGGTGGCTCCATAGCTCCATACTTCCATAGCTCCAGTCAGAGAGTTGGCGAAAATTGCACTAAGTGCGAAAGCCCATTCATTTACAACGGCGTGTCCACAAGGCGGCGACATTTCCCCGTTACCGGTGGCTGCGCGGCGGGTGAGTGACAGAGCTTATCCGAGCGGCTGGAACTCTGCGCCGGCGTGGTCGAGCGTGAGGCCTCGGCCCTTTGGCTGCCTGGTACCTAAAACACTTCCATTGATCCAGCCACGGAGGGTGCTGGCTGGTGGCTCCATACCTCCATAGCTCCATAGCACCAGAGCTCCATAGCTCCATAGCACCAGAGCTCCATGGCTTCAGAGCTCCATAGCACCATAGCTCCATACCTCCAGAGCTCCAGGGCTCCATAGCTCCATACCTCCAGAGCTCCATACCTCCAGAGCTCCATACCTCCAGAGCTCCATAGCACCAGAGCTCCATGGCTTCAGAGCTCCATAGCACCATAGCTCCATACCTCCAGAGCTCCAGGGCTCCATAGCTCCATACCTCCAGAGCTCCATACCTCCAGAGCTCCATACCTCCAGAGCTCCATAGCACCAGAGCTCCATGGCTTCAGAGCTCCATAGCACCATAGCTCCATACCTCCAGAGCTCCAGGGCTCCATAGCTCCATACCTCCAGAGCTCCATACCTCCAGAGCTCCATACCTCCAGAGCTCCAGAGCTCCATAGCACCAGAGCTCCATGGCTTCAGAGCTCCATAGCACCATAGCTCCATACCTCCAGAGCTACAGGGCTCCATAGCTCCATACCTCCAGAGCTCCATACCTCCAGAGCTCCAGAGCTCCATAGCACCAGAGCTCCATGGCTTCAGAGCTCCATAGCACCATAGCTCCATACCTCCAGAGCTCCAGGGCTCCATAGCTCCATACCTCCAGAGCTCCATACCTCCAGAGCTCCATACCTCCAGAGCTCCAGAGCTCCATAGCACCAGAGCTCCATGGCTTCAGAGCTCCATAGCACCATAGCTCCATACCTCCAGAGCTACAGGGCTCCATAGCTCCATACCTCCAGAGCTCCATACCTCCAGAGCTCCAGAGCTCCATAGCACCAGAGCTCCATGGCTTCAGAGCTCCATAGCACCATAGCTCCATACCTCCAGAGCTCCAGGGCTCCATAGCTCCATACCTCCAGAGCTCCATACCTCCAGAGCTCCATACCTCCAGAGCTCCATAGCTCCATAGCACCAGAGCTCCATAGCTCCATAGCACCAGAGCTCCATAGCACCAGAGCTCCATACCTCCAGAGCTCCATAGCACCAGAGCTCCATAGCTCCATAGCACCAGAGCTCCATAGCACCAGAGCTCCATAGCACCAGAGCTCCATAGCTCCATAGCACCAGAGCTCCATAGCTCCATAGCACCAGAGCTCCATACTTCCAGAGCTCCATAGCTCCATAGCTCCATAGCACCAGAGCTCCATAGCTCCATAGCACCAGAGCTCCATAGCTCCATAGCACCAGAGCTCCATACTTCCATAGCTCCATAGCTCCATACCTCCAGAGCTCCATAGCTCCATAGCTCCATACCTCCTAGCACCAGAGCTCCATGGCTTCAGAGCTCCATAGCACCATAGCTCCATACCTCCAGAGCTCCAGGGCTCCATAGCTCCATACCTCCATAGCTCCATAGCACCAGAGCTCCATAGTTCCATAGCACCAGAGCTCCATGGCTTCAGAGCTCCATAGCACCATAGCTCCATACCTCCAGAGCTCCAGGGCTCCAAAGCTCCATACCTCCAGAGCTCCATACCTCCAGAGCTCCATACCTCCAGAGCTCCATAGCTCCATAGCACCAGAGCTCCATAGCTCCATAGCACCAGAGCTCCATAGCACCATAGCTCCATAGCACCAGAGCTCCATAGCTCCATAGCACCAGAGCTCCATAGCTCCATAGCACCAGAGCTCCATAGCTCCATAGCACCAGAGCTCCATACTTCCAGAGCTCCATAGCTCCATAGCTCCATAGCACCAGAGCTCCATAGCTCCATAGCACCAGAGCTCCATAGCTCCATAGCACCAGAGCTCCATACTTCCATAGCTCCATAGCTCCATACCTCCAGAGCTCCATAGCTCCATACCTCCAGAGCTCCATAGCTCCAGAGCTCCATAGCTCCATAGCACCAGAGCTCCATAGCTCCATAGCACCAGAGCTCCATACTTCCATAGCTCCAGGGCTCCATAGCTCCAGGGCTCCATAGCTCCATACCTCCAGAGCTCCATAGCTCCATACCTCCAGAGCTCCATAGCTCCATACTTCCAGAGCTCCATAGCTCCATAGCACCAGAGCTCCATAGCTCCATAGCACCAGAGCTCCATAGCTCCATAGCACCAGAGCTCCATAGCTCCATAGCACCAGAGCTCCATAGCTCCATAGCTCCAGGGCTCCATAGCTCCATAGCTCCAGGGCTCCATAGCTCCATAGCTCCAGGGCTCCATAGCTCCAGGGCTCCAGGGCTCCATAGCTCCATACCTCCAGAGCTCCATAGCTCCATACTTCCAGAGCTCCATAGCTCCATAGCTCCATACTTCCATAGCTCCATAGCTCCATACTTCCATAGCACCAGAGCTCCATACCTCCAGAGCTCCATAGCTCCAGCCTGGGTGGCTGGTGGCTCCATAGCTCCATACTTCCATAGCTCCAGTCAGAGAGTTGGCGAAAATTGCACTAAGTGCGAAAGCCCATTCATTTACAACGGCGTGTCCACAAGGCGGCGACATTTCCCCGTTACCGGTGGCTGCGCGGCGGGTGAGTGACAGAGCTTATCCGAGCGGCTGGAACTCTGCGCCGGCGTGGTCGAGCGTGAGGCCTCGGCCCTTTGGCTGCCTGGTACCTAAAACACTTCCATTGATCCAGCCACGGAGGGTGCTGGCTGGTGGCTCCATACCTCCATAGCTCCATAGCACCAGAGCTCCATAGCTCCATAGCACCAGAGCTCCATGGCTTCAGAGCTCCATAGCACCATAGCTCCATACCTCCAGAGCTCCAGGGCTCCATAGCTCCATACCTCCAGAGCTCCATACCTCCAGAGCTCCATACCTCCAGAGCTCCATAGCACCAGAGCTCCATGGCTTCAGAGCTCCATAGCACCATAGCTCCATACCTCCAGAGCTCCAGGGCTCCATAGCTCCATACCTCCAGAGCTCCATACCTCCAGAGCTCCATACCTCCAGAGCTCCATAGCACCAGAGCTCCATGGCTTCAGAGCTCCATAGCACCATAGCTCCATACCTCCAGAGCTCCAGGGCTCCATAGCTCCATACCTCCAGAGCTCCATACCTCCAGAGCTCCATACCTCCAGAGCTCCAGAGCTCCATAGCACCAGAGCTCCATGGCTTCAGAGCTCCATAGCACCATAGCTCCATACCTCCAGAGCTCCAGGGCTCCATAGCTCCATACCTCCAGAGCTCCATACCTCCAGAGCTCCAGAGCTCCATAGCACCAGAGCTCCATGGCTTCAGAGCTCCATAGCACCATAGCTCCATACCTCCAGAGCTCCAGGGCTCCATAGCTCCATACCTCCAGAGCTCCATACCTCCAGAGCTCCATACCTCCAGAGCTCCATAGCTCCATAGCACCAGAGCTCCATAGCTCCATAGCACCAGAGCTCCATAGCACCAGAGCTCCATAGCACCAGAGCTCCATAGCTCCATAGCACCAGAGCTCCATAGCTCCATAGCACCAGAGCTCCATAGCTCCATAGCACCAGAGCTCCATACTTCCAGAGCTCCATAGCTCCATAGCTCCATAGCACCAGAGCTCCATAGCTCCATAGCACCAGAGCTCCATGGCTTCAGAGCTCCATAGCACCATAGCTCCATACCTCCAGAGCTCCAGGGCTCCATAGCTCCATACCTCCAGAGCTCCATACCTCCAGAGCTCCATACCTCCAGAGCTCCATAGCACCAGAGCTCCATAGCTCCATAGCACCAGAGCTCCATAGCACCAGAGCTCCATAGCACCAGAGCTCCATAGCTCCATAGCACCAGAGCTCCATAGCTCCATAGCACCAGAGCTCCATACTTCCAGAGCTCCATAGCTCCATAGCTCCATAGCACCAGAGCTCCATAGCTCCATAGCACCAGAGCTCCATAGCTCCATAGCACCAGAGCTCCATACTTCCATAGCTCCATAGCTCTATACCTCCAGAGCTCCATAGCTCCATAGCTCCATACCTCCAGAGCTCCATAGCTCCAGAGCTCCATAGCTCCATAGCTCCATAGCACCAGAGCTCCATAGCTCCATAGCACCAGAGCTCCATACTTCCATAGCTCCAGGGCTCCATACCTCCAGAGCTCCATAGCTCCATACTTCCAGAGCTCCATAGCTCCATACTTCCATAGCTCCATACTTCCATACCTCCATAGCTCCATACTTCCATAGCACCAGAGCTCCATACTTCCATAGCACCAGAGCTCCATACCTCCAGAGCTCCAGAGCTCCAGCCTGGGTGGCTGGTGGCTCCATAGCTCCATACTTCCATAGCTCTAAGTCAGAGAGTTGGCGAAAATTGCACTAAGTGCGAAAGCCCATTCATTTACAACGGCGTGTCCACAAGGCGGCGACATTTCCCCGTTACCGGTGGCTGCGCGGCGGGTGAGTGACAGAGCTTATCCGAGCGGCTGGAACTCTGCGCCGGCGTGGTCGAGCGTGAGGCCTCGGCCCTTTGGCTGCCTGGTACCTAAAACACTTCCATTGATCCAGCCACGGAGGGTGCTGGCTGGTGGCTCCATACCTCCATAGCTCCATAGCACCAGAGCTCCATAGCTCCATAGCACCAGAGCTCCATGGCTTCAGAGCTCCATAGCACCATAGCTCCATACCTCCAGAGCTCCAGGGCTCCATAGCTCCATACCTCCAGAGCTCCATACCTCCAGAGCTCCATACCTCCAGAGCTCCATAGCACCAGAGCTCCATGGCTTCAGAGCTCCATAGCACCATAGCTCCATACCTCCAGAGCTCCAGGGCTCCATACCTCCAGAGCTCCATACCTCCAGAGCTCCATACCTCCAGAGCTCCAGAGCTCCATAGCACCAGAGCTCCATGGCTTCAGAGCTCCATAGCACCATAGCTCCATACCTCCAGAGCTCCAGGGCTCCATAGCTCCATACCTCCAGAGCTCCATACCTCCAGAGCTCCAGAGCTCCATAGCACCAGAGCTCCATGGCTTCAGAGCTCCATAGCACCATAGCTCCATACCTCCAGAGCTCCAGGGCTCCATAGCTCCATACCTCCAGAGCTCCAGAGCTCCATAGCACCAGAGCTCCATGGCTTCAGAGCTCCATAGCACCATAGCTCCATACCTCCAGAGCTCCAGGGCTCCAAAGCTCCATACCTCCAGAGCTCCATACCTCCAGAGCTCCATACCTCCAGAGCTCCATAGCTCCATAGCACCAGAGCTCCATAGCTCCATAGCACCAGAGCTCCATAGCACCAGAGCTCCATAGCACCAGAGCTCCATAGCTCCATAGCACCAGAGCTCCATAGCTCCATAGCACCAGAGCTCCATAGCTCCATAGCACCAGAGCTCCATACTTCCAGAGCTCCATAGCTCCATAGCTCCATAGCACCAGAGCTCCATAGCTCCATAGCACCAGAGCTCCATAGCTCCATAGCACCAGAGCTCCATACTTCCATAGCTCCATAGCTCCATACCTCCAGAGCTCCATAGCTCCATAGCTCCATACCTCCAGAGCTCCATAGCTCCAGAGCTCCATAGCTCCATAGCACCAGAGCTCCATAGCTCCATAGCACCAGAGCTCCATACTTCCATAGCTCCAGGGCTCCATAGCTCCAGGGCTCCATAGCTCCATACCTCCAGAGCTCCATAGCTCCATACTTCCAGAGCTCCATAGCTCCATACTTCCATAGCTCCATACTTCCATACCTCCATAGCTCCATACTTCCATAGCACCAGAGCTCCATACTTCCATAGCACCAGAGCTCCATACCTCCAGAGCTCCAGAGGTCCAGCCTGGGTGGCTGGTGGCTCCATAGCTCCATACTTCCATAGCTCTAAGTCAGAGAGTTGGCGAAAATTGCACTAAGTGCGAAAGCCCATTCATTTACAACGGCGTGTCCACAAGGCGGCGACATTTCCCCGTTACCGGTGGCTGCGCGGCGGGTGAGTGACAGAGCTTATCCGAGCGGCTGGAACTCTGCGCCGGCGTGGTCGAGCGTGAGGCCTCGGCCCTTTGGCTGCCTGGTACCTAAAACACTTCCATTGATCCAGCCACGGAGGGTGCTGGCTGGTGGCTCCATACCTCCATAGCTCCATAGCACCAGAGCTCCATAGCTCCATAGCACCAGAGCTCCATGGCTTCAGAGCTCCATAGCACCATAGCTCCATACCTCCAGAGCTCCAGGGCTCCATAGCTCCATACCTCCAGAGCTCCATACCTCCAGAGCTCCATACCTCCAGAGCTCCATAGCACCAGAGCTCCATGGCTTCAGAGCTCCATAGCACCATAGCTCCATACCTCCAGAGCTCCAGGGCTCCATAGCTCCATACCTCCAGAGCTCCATACCTCCAGAGCTCCATACCTCCAGAGCTCCAGAGCTCCATAGCACCAGAGCTCCATGGCTTCAGAGCTCCATAGCACCATAGCTCCATACCTCCAGAGCTCCAGGGCTCCATAGCTCCATAACTCCAGAGCTCCATACCTCCAGAGCTCCAGAGCTCCATAGCACCAGAGCTCCATGGCTTCAGAGCTCCATAGCACCATAGCTCCATACCTCCAGAGCTCCAGGGCTCCATAGCTCCATACCTCCAGAGCTCCATACCTCCAGAGCTCCAGAGCTCCATAGCACCAGAGCTCCATGGCTTCAGAGCTCCAAAGCACCATAGCTCCATACCTCCAGAGCTCCAGGGCTCCAAAGCTCCATACCTCCAGAGCTCCATACCTCCAGAGCTCCATACCTCCAGAGCTCCATAACTCCATAGCACCAGAGCTCCATAGCTCCATAGCACCAGAGCTCCATAGCACCAGAGCTCCATAGCACCAGAGCTCCATAGCTCCATAGCACCAGAGCTCCATAGCTCCATAGCACCAGAGCTCCATAGCTCCATAGCACCAGAGCTCCATACTTCCAGAGCTCCATAGCTCCATAGCTCCATAGCACCAGAGCTCCATAGCTCCATAGCACCAGAGCTCCATACTTCCATAGCTCCATACCTCCAGAGCTCCATAGCTCCATAGCTCCATACCTCCAGAGCTCCATAGCTCCAGAGCTCCATAGCTCCATAGCACCAGAGCTCCATAGCTCCATAGCACCAGAGCTCCATACTTCCATAGCTCCAGGGCTCCATAGCTCCAGGGCTCCATACCTCCAGAGCTCCATAGCTCCATACTTCCAGAGCTCCATAGCTCCATACTTCCATAGCTCCATACTTCCATACCTCCATAGCTCCATACTTCCATAGCACCAGAGCTCCATACTTCCATAGCACCAGAGCTCCATACCTCCAGAGCTCCAGAGCTCCAGCCTGGGTGGCTGGTGGCTCCATAGCTCCATACTTCCATAGCTCTAAGTCAGAGAGTTGGCGAAAATTGCACTAAGTGCGAAAGCCCATTCATTTACAACGGCGTGTCCACAAGGCGGCGACATTTCCCCGTTACCGGTGGCTGCGCGGCGGGTGAGTGACAGAGCTTATCCGAGCGGCTGGAACTCTGCGCCGGCGTGGTCGAGCGTGAGGCCTCGGCCCTTTGGCTGCCTGGTACCTAAAACACTTCCATTGATCCAGCCACGGAGGGTGCTGGCTGGTGGCTCCATACCTCCATAGCTCCATAGCACCAGAGCTCCATAGCTCCATAGCACCAGAGCTCCATGGCTTCAGAGCTCCATAGCACCATAGCTCCATACCTCCAGAGCTCCAGGGCTCCAAAGCTCCATACCTCCAGAGCTCCATACCTCCAGAGCTCCATACCTCCAGAGCTCCATAGCTCCATAGCACCAGAGCTCCATAGCTCCATAGCACCAGAGCTCCATAGCACCATAGCTCCATAGCACCAGAGCTCCATAGCTCCATAGCACCAGAGCTCCATAGCTCCATAGCACCAGAGCTCCATAGCTCCATAGCACCAGAGCTCCATACTTCCAGAGCTCCATAGCTCCATAGCTCCATAGCACCAGAGCTCCATAGCTCCATAGCACCAGAGCTCCATAGCTCCATAGCACCAGAGCTCCATACTTCCATAGCTCCATAGCTCCATAGCTCCATAGCTCCATACCTCCAGAGCTCCATAGCTCCATACCTCCAGAGCTCCATAGCTCCAGAGCTCCATAGCTCCATAGCACCAGAGCTCCATAGCTCCATAGCACCAGAGCTCCATACTTCCATAGCTCCAGGGCTCCATAGCTCCAGGGCTCCATAGCTCCATACCTCCAGAGCTCCATAGCTCCATACCTCCAGAGCTCCATAGCTCCATACTTCCAGAGCTCCATAGCTCCATAGCACCAGAGCTCCATAGCTCCATAGCACCAGAGCTCCATAGCTCCATAGCACCAGAGCTCCATAGCTCCATAGCACCAGAGCTCCATAGCTCCATAGCTCCAGGGCTCCATAGCTCCATAGCTCCAGGGCTCCATAGCTCCATAGCTCCAGGGCTCCATAGCTCCAGGGCTCCAGGGCTCCATAGCTCCATACCTCCAGAGCTCCATAGCTCCATACTTCCAGAGCTCCATAGCTCCATAGCTCCATACTTCCATAGCTCCATAGCTCCATACTTCCATAGCACCAGAGCTCCATACCTCCAGAGCTCCATAGCTCCAGCCTGGGTGGCTGGTGGCTCCATAGCTCCATACTTCCATAGCTCCAGTCAGAGAGTTGGCGAAAATTGCACTAAGTGCGAAAGCCCATTCATTTACAACGGCGTGTCCACAAGGCGGCGACATTTCCCCGTTACCGGTGGCTGCGCGGCGGGTGAGTGACAGAGCTTATCCGAGCGGCTGGAACTCTGCGCCGGCGTGGTCGAGCGTGAGGCCTCGGCCCTTTGGCTGCCTGGTACCTAAAACACTTCCATTGATCCAGCCACGGAGGGTGCTGGCTGGTGGCTCCATACCTCCATAGCTCCATAGCACCAGAGCTCCATAGCTCCATAGCACCAGAGCTCCATGGCTTCAGAGCTCCATAGCACCATAGCTCCATACCTCCAGAGCTCCAGGGCTCCATAGCTCCATACCTCCAGAGCTCCATACCTCCAGAGCTCCATACCTCCAGAGCTCCATAGCACCAGAGCTCCATGGCTTCAGAGCTCCATAGCACCATAGCTCCATACCTCCAGAGCTCCAGGGCTCCATAGCTCCATACCTCCAGAGCTCCATACCTCCAGAGCTCCATACCTCCAGAGCTCCATAGCACCAGAGCTCCATGGCTTCAGAGCTCCATAGCACCATAGCTCCATACCTCCAGAGCTCCAGGGCTCCATAGCTCCATACCTCCAGAGCTCCATACCTCCAGAGCTCCATACCTCCAGAGCTCCAGAGCTCCATAGCACCAGAGCTCCATGGCTTCAGAGCTCCATAGCACCATAGCTCCATACCTCCAGAGCTCCAGGGCTCCATAGCTCCATACCTCCAGAGCTCCATACCTCCAGAGCTCCAGAGCTCCATAGCACCAGAGCTCCATGGCTTCAGAGCTCCATAGCACCATAGCTCCATACCTCCAGAGCTCCAGGGCTCCATAGCTCCATACCTCCAGAGCTCCATACCTCCAGAGCTCCATACCTCCAGAGCTCCATAGCTCCATAGCACCAGAGCTCCATAGCTCCATAGCACCAGAGCTCCATAGCACCAGAGCTCCATAGCACCAGAGCTCCATAGCTCCATAGCACCAGAGCTCCATAGCTCCATAGCACCAGAGCTCCATAGCTCCATAGCACCAGAGCTCCATACTTCCAGAGCTCCATAGCTCCATAGCTCCATAGCACCAGAGCTCCATAGCTCCATAGCACCAGAGCTCCATGGCTTCAGAGCTCCATAGCACCATAGCTCCATACCTCCAGAGCTCCAGGGCTCCATAGCTCCATACCTCCAGAGCTCCATACCTCCAGAGCTCCATACCTCCAGAGCTCCATAGCACCAGAGCTCCATAGCTCCATAGCACCAGAGCTCCATAGCACCAGAGCTCCATAGCACCAGAGCTCCATAGCTCCATAGCACCAGAGCTCCATAGCTCCATAGCACCAGAGCTCCATACTTCCAGAGCTCCATAGCTCCATAGCTCCATAGCACCAGAGCTCCATAGCTCCATAGCACCAGAGCTCCATAGCTCCATAGCACCAGAGCTCCATACTTCCATAGCTCCATAGCTCTATACCTCCAGAGCTCCATAGCTCCATAGCTCCATACCTCCAGAGCTCCATAGCTCCAGAGCTCCATAGCTCCATAGCTCCATAGCACCAGAGCTCCATAGCTCCATAGCACCAGAGCTCCATACTTCCATAGCTCCAGGGCTCCATACCTCCAGAGCTCCATAGCTCCATACTTCCAGAGCTCCATAGCTCCATACTTCCATAGCTCCATACTTCCATACCTCCATAGCTCCATACTTCCATAGCACCAGAGCTCCATACTTCCATAGCACCAGAGCTCCATACCTCCAGAGCTCCAGAGCTCCAGCCTGGGTGGCTGGTGGCTCCATAGCTCCATACTTCCATAGCTCTAAGTCAGAGAGTTGGCGAAAATTGCACTAAGTGCGAAAGCCCATTCATTTACAACGGCGTGTCCACAAGGCGGCGACATTTCCCCGTTACCGGTGGCTGCGCGGCGGGTGAGTGACAGAGCTTATCCGAGCGGCTGGAACTCTGCGCCGGCGTGGTCGAGCGTGAGGCCTCGGCCCTTTGGCTGCCTGGTACCTAAAACACTTCCATTGATCCAGCCACGGAGGGTGCTGGCTGGTGGCTCCATACCTCCATAGCTCCATAGCACCAGAGCTCCATAGCTCCATAGCACCAGAGCTCCATGGCTTCAGAGCTCCATAGCACCATAGCTCCATACCTCCAGAGCTCCAGGGCTCCATAGCTCCATACCTCCAGAGCTCCATACCTCCAGAGCTCCATACCTCCAGAGCTCCATAGCACCAGAGCTCCATGGCTTCAGAGCTCCATAGCACCATAGCTCCATACCTCCAGAGCTCCAGGGCTCCATAGCTCCATACCTCCAGAGCTCCATACCTCCAGAGCTCCATACCTCCAGAGCTCCAGAGCTCCATAGCACCAGAGCTCCATGGCTTCAGAGCTCCATAGCACCATAGCTCCATACCTCCAGAGCTCCAGGGCTCCATAGCTCCATACCTCCAGAGCTCCATACCTCCAGAGCTCCAGAGCTCCATAGCACCAGAGCTCCATGGCTTCAGAGCTCCATAGCACCATAGCTCCATACCTCCAGAGCTCCAGGGCTCCATAGCTCCATACCTCCAGAGCTCCAGAGCTCCATAGCACCAGAGCTCCATGGCTTCAGAGCTCCATAGCACCATAGCTCCATACCTCCAGAGCTCCAGGGCTCCAAAGCTCCATACCTCCAGAGCTCCATACCTCCAGAGCTCCATACCTCCAGAGCTCCATAGCTCCATAGCACCAGAGCTCCATAGCTCCATAGCACCAGAGCTCCATAGCACCAGAGCTCCATAGCACCAGAGCTCCATAGCTCCATAGCACCAGAGCTCCATAGCTCCATAGCACCAGAGCTCCATAGCTCCATAGCACCAGAGCTCCATACTTCCAGAGCTCCATAGCTCCATAGCTCCATAGCACCAGAGCTCCATAGCTCCATAGCACCAGAGCTCCATAGCTCCATAGCACCAGAGCTCCATACTTCCATAGCTCCATAGCTCCATACCTCCAGAGCTCCATAGCTCCATAGCTCCATACCTCCAGAGCTCCATAGCTCCAGAGCTCCATAGCTCCATAGCACCAGAGCTCCATAGCTCCATAGCACCAGAGCTCCATACTTCCATAGCTCCAGGGCTCCATAGCTCCAGGGCTCCATAGCTCCATACCTCCAGAGCTCCATAGCTCCATACTTCCAGAGCTCCATAGCTCCATAGCACCAGAGCTCCATAGCTCCATAGCACCAGAGCTCCATAGCTCCATAGCACCAGAGCTCCATAGCTCCATAGCTCCAGGGCTCCATAGCTCCATAGCTCCAGGGCTCCATAGCTCCATAGCTCCAGGGCTCCATAGCTCCATAGCTCCATACCTCCAGAGCTCCATACCTCCAGAGCTCCATACCTCCATAGCACCAGAGCTCCATAGCTCCAGGGCTCCAGGGCTCCATAGCTCCATACCTCCAGAGCTCCATAGCTCCATACTTCCAGAGCTCCATAGCTCCATAGCTCCATACTTCCATAGCTCCATAGCTCCATACTTCCATAGCACCTGAGCTCCATACCTCCAGAGCTCCATAGCTCCAGCCTGGGTGGCTGGTGGCTCCATAGCTCCATACTTCCATAGCTCTAAGTCAGAGAGTTGGCGAAAATTGCACTAAGTGCGAAAGCCCATTCATTTACAACGGCGTGTCCGCCAGGCGGCGACATTTCCCCGTTACCGGTGGCTGCGCGGCGGGTGAGTGACAGAGCTTATCCGAGCGGCTGGAACTCTGCGCCGGCGTGGTCGAGCGTGAGGCCTCGGCCCTTTGGCTGCCTGGTACCTAAAACACTTCCATTGATCCAGCCACGGAGGGTGCTGGCTGGTGGCTCCATACCTCCATAGCTCCATAGCACCAGAGCTCCATAGCTCCATAGCACCAGAGCTCCATGGCTTCAGAGCTCCATAGCACCATAGCTCCATACCTCCAGAGCTCCAGGGCTCCATAGCTCCATACCTCCAGAGCTCCATACCTCCAGAGCTCCATACCTCCAGAGCTCCATAGCACCAGAGCTCCATGGCTTCAGAGCTCCATAGCACCATAGCTCCATACCTCCAGAGCTCCAGGGCTCCATAGCTCCATACCTCCAGAGCTCCATACCTCCAGAGCTCCATACCTCCAGAGCTCCATAGCACCAGAGCTCCATGGCTTCAGAGCTCCATAGCACCATAGCTCCATACCTCCAGAGCTCCAGGGCTCCATAGCTCCATACCTCCAGAGCTCCATACCTCCAGAGCTCCATACCTCCAGAGCTCCAGAGCTCCATAGCACCAGAGCTCCATGGCTTCAGAGCTCCATAGCTCCATACCTCCAGAGCTCCAGGGCTCCATAGCTCCATACCTCCAGAGCTCCATACCTCCAGAGCTCCAGAGCTCCATAGCACCAGAGCTCCATGGCTTCAGAGCTCCATAGCACCATAGCTCCATACCTCCAGAGCTCCAGGGCTCCATAGCTCCATACCTCCAGAGCTCCATACCTCCAGAGCTCCATACCTCCAGAGCTCCAGAGCTCCATAGCACCAGAGCTCCATGGCTTCAGAGCTCCATAGCACCATAGCTCCATACCTCCAGAGCTCCAGGGCTCCATAGCTCCATACCTCCAGAGCTCCATACCTCCAGAGCTCCAGAGCTCCATAGCACCAGAGCTCCATGGCTTCAGAGCTCCATAGCACCATAGCTCCATACCTCCAGAGCTCCAGGGCTCCATAGCTCCATACCTCCAGAGCTCCATACCTCCAGAGCTCCATACCTCCAGAGCTCCATACCTCCATAGCACCAGAGCTCCATAGCTCCATAGCACCAGAGCTCCATAGCACCAGAGCTCCATAGCACCAGAGCTCCATAGCTCCATAGCACCAGAGCTCCATAGCTCCATAGCACCAGAGCTCCATAGCTCCATAGCACCAGAGCTCCATACTTCCAGAGCTCCATAGCTCCATAGCTCCATAGCACCAGAGCTCCATAGCTCCATAGCACCAGAGCTCCATGGCTTCAGAGCTCCATAGCACCATAGCTCCATACCTCCAGAGCTCCAGGGCTCCATAGCTCCATACCTCCAGAGCTCCATACCTCCAGAGCTCCATACCTCCAGAGCTCCATAGCACCAGAGCTCCATAGCTCCATAGCACCAGAGCTCCATAGCACCAGAGCTCCATAGCACCAGAGCTCCATAGCTCCATAGCACCAGAGCTCCATAGCTCCATAGCACCAGAGCTCCATACTTCCAGAGCTCCATAGCTCCATAGCTCCATAGCACCAGAGCTCCATAGCTCCATAGCACCAGAGCTCCATAGCTCCATAGCACCAGAGCTCCATACTTCCATAGCTCCATAGCTCCATACCTCCAGAGCTCCATAGCTCCATAGCTCCAAACCTCCAGAGCTCCATAGCTCCAGAGCTCCATAGCTCCATAGCTCCATAGCACCAGAGCTCCATAGCTCCATAGCACCAGAGCTCCATACTTCCATAGCTCCAGGGCTCCATAGCTCCAGGGCTCCATACCTCCAGAGCTCCATAGCTCCATACTTCCAGAGCTCCATAGCTCCATACTTCCATAGCTCCATACTTCCATACCTCCATAGCTCCATACTTCCATAGCACCAGAGCTCCATACTTCCATAGCACCAGAGCTCCATACCTCCAGAGCTCCAGAGGTCCAGCCTGGGTGGCTGGTGGCTCCATAGCTCCATACTTCCATAGCTCTAAGTCAGAGAGTTGGCGAAAATTGCACTAAGTGCGAAAGCCCATTCATTTACAACGGCGTGTCCACAAGGCGGCGACATTTCCCCGTTACCGGTGGCTGCGCGGCGGGTGAGTGACAGAGCTTATCCGAGCGGCTGGAACTCTGCGCCGGCGTGGTCGAGCGTGAGGCCTCGGCCCTTTGGCTGCCTGGTACCTAAAACACTTCCATTGATCCAGCCACGGAGGGTGCTGGCTGGTGGCTCCATACCTCCATAGCTCCATAGCACCAGAGCTCCATAGCTCCATAGCACCAGAGCTCCATGGCTTCAGAGCTCCATAGCACCATAGCTCCATACCTCCAGAGCTCCAGGGCTCCATAGCTCCATACCTCCAGAGCTCCATACCTCCAGAGCTCCATACCTCCAGAGCTCCATAGCACCAGAGCTCCATGGCTTCAGAGCTCCATAGCACCATAGCTCCATACCTCCAGAGCTCCAGGGCTCCATAGCTCCATACCTCCAGAGCTCCATACCTCCAGAGCTCCATACCTCCAGAGCTCCAGAGCTCCATAGCACCAGAGCTCCATGGCTTCAGAGCTCCATAGCACCATAGCTCCATACCTCCAGAGCTCCAGGGCTCCATAGCTCCATACCTCCAGAGCTCCATACCTCCAGAGCTCCAGAGCTCCATAGCACCAGAGCTCCATGGCTTCAGAGCTCCATAGCACCATAGCTCCATACCTCCAGAGCTCCAGGGCTCCATAGCTCCATACCTCCAGAGCTCCATACCTCCAGAGCTCCAGAGCTCCATAGCACCAGAGCTCCATGGCTTCAGAGCTCCATAGCACCATAGCTCCATACCTCCAGAGCTCCAGGGCTCCAAAGCTCCATACCTCCAGAGCTCCATACCTCCAGAGCTCCATACCTCCAGAGCTCCATAGCTCCATAGCACCAGAGCTCCATAGCTCCATAGCACCAGAGCTCCATAGCACCAGAGCTCCATAGCACCAGAGCTCCATAGCTCCATAGCACCAGAGCTCCATAGCTCCATAGCACCAGAGCTCCATAGCTCCATAGCACCAGAGCTCCATACTTCCAGAGCTCCATAGCTCCATAGCTCCATAGCACCAGAGCTCCATAGCTCCATAGCACCAGAGCTCCATAGCTCCATAGCACCAGAGCTCCATACTTCCATAGCTCCATAGCTCCATACCTCCAGAGCTCCATAGCTCCATAGCTCCATACCTCCAGAGCTCCATAGCTCCAGAGCTCCATAGCTCCATAGCACCAGAGCTCCATAGCTCCATAGCACCAGAGCTCCATACTTCCATAGCTCCAGGGCTCCATAGCTCCAGGGCTCCATAGCTCCATACCTCCAGAGCTCCATAGCTCAATACTTCCAGAGCTCCATAGCTCCATAGCACCAGAGCTCCATAGCTCCATAGCACCAGAGCTCCATAGCTCCATAGCACCAGAGCTCCATAGCTCCATAGCACCAGAGCTCCATAGCTCCATAGCTCCAGGGCTCCATAGCTCCATAGCTCCAGGGCTCCATAGCTCCATAGCTCCAGGGCTCCATAGCTCCATAGCTCCATACCTCCAGAGCTCCATACCTCCAGAGCTCCATACCTCCATAGCACCAGAGCTCCATAGCTCCAGGGCTCCAGGGCTCCATAGCTCCATACCTCCAGAGCTCCATAGCTCCATACTTCCAGAGCTCCATAGCTCCATAGCTCCATACTTCCATAGCTCCATAGCTCCATACTTCCATAGCACCTGAGCTCCATACCTCCAGAGCTCCATAGCTCCAGCCTGGGTGGCTGGTGGCTCCATAGCTCCATACTTCCATAGCTCTAAGTCAGAGAGTTGGCGAAAATTGCACTAAGTGCGAAAGCCCATTCATTTACAACGGCGTGTCCGCCAGGCGGCGACATTTCCCCGTTACCGGTGGCTGCGCGGCGGGTGAGTGACAGAGCTTATCCGAGCGGCTGGAACTCTGCGCCGGCGTGGTCGAGCGTGAGGCCTCGGCCCTTTGGCTGCCTGGTACCTAAAACACTTCCATTGATCCAGCCACGGAGGGTGCTGGCTGGTGGCTCCATACCTCCATAGCTCCATAGCACCAGAGCTCCATAGCTCCATAGCACCAGAGCTCCATGGCTTCAGAGCTCCATAGCACCATAGCTCCATACCTCCAGAGCTCCAGGGCTCCAAAGCTCCATACCTCCAGAGCTCCATACCTCCAGAGCACCAGAGCTCCATAGCTCCATAGCTCCAGGGCTCCATAGCTCCATAGCTCCAGGGCTCCATAGCTCCATAGCTCCAGGGCTCCATAGCTCCATAGCTCCATACCTCCAGAGCTCCATACCTCCAGAGCTCCGTACCTCCATAGCACCAGAGCTCCATGGCTTCAGAGCACCAGAGCTCCATAGCTCCATAGCACCAGAGCTCCATACTTCCAGAGCTCCATAGCTCCATAGCTCCATAGCACCAGAGCTCCATAGCTCCATAGCACCAGAGCTCCATGGCTTCAGAGCTCCATAGCACCATAGCTCCATACCTCCAGAGCTCCAGGGCTCCATAGCTCCATACCTCCAGAGCTCCATACCTCCAGAGCTCCATACCTCCAGAGCTCCATAGCACCAGAGCTCCATAGCTCCATAGCACCAGAGCTCCATAGCACCAGAGCTCCATAGCTCCATAGCACCAGAGCTCCATAGCTCCATAGCACCAGAGCTCCATACTTCCAGAGCTCCATAGCTCCATAGCTCCATAGCACCAGAGCTCCATAGCTCCATAGCACCAGAGCTCCATAGCTCCATAGCACCAGAGCTCCATACTTCCATAGCTCCATAGCTCCATACCTCCAGAGCTCCATAGCTCCATAGCTCCATACCTCCAGAGCTCCATAGCTCCAGAGCTCCATAGCTCCATAGCTCCATAGCACCAGAGCTCCATAGCTCCATAGCACCAGAGCTCCATACTTCCATAGCTCCAGGGCTCCATAGCTCCAGGGCTCCATACCTCCAGAGCTCCATAGCTCCATACTTCCAGAGCTCCATAGCTCCATACTTCCATAGCTCCATACTTCCATACCTCCATAGCTCCATACTTCCATAGCACCAGAGCTCCATACTTCCATAGCACCAGAGCTCCATACCTCCAGAGCTCCAGAGCTCCAGCCTGGGTGGCTGGTGGCTCCATAGCTCCATACTTCCATAGCTCTAAGTCAGAGAGTTGGCGAAAATTGCACTAAGTGCGAAAGCCCATTCATTTACAACGGCGTGTCCACAAGGCGGCGACATTTCCCCGTTACCGGTGGCTGCGCGGCGGGTGAGTGACAGAGCTTATCCGAGCGGCTGGAACTCTGCGCCGGCGTGGTCGAGCGTGAGGCCTCGGCCGTTTGGCTGCCTGGTACCTAAAACACTTCCATTGATCCAGCCACGGAGGGTGCTGGCTGGTGGCTCCATACCTCCATAGCTCCATAGCACCAGAGCTCCATAGCTCCATAGCACCAGAGCTCCATGGCTTCAGAGCTCCATAGCACCATCGCTCCATACCTCCAGAGCTCCAGGGCTCCATAGCTCCATACCTCCAGAGCTCCATACCTCCAGAGCTCCATACCTCCAGAGCTCCATAGCACCAGAGCTCCATGGCTTCAGAGCTCCATAGCACCATAGCTCCATACCTCCAGAGCTCCAGGGCTCCATAGCTCCATACCTCCAGAGCTCCATACCTCCAGAGCTCCATACCTCCAGAGCTCCAGAGCTCCATAGCACCAGAGCTCCATGGCTTCAGAGCTCCATAGCACCATAGCTCCATACCTCCAGAGCTCCAGGGCTCCATAGCTCCATACCTCCAGAGCTCCATACCTCCAGAGCTCCAGAGCTCCATAGCACCAGAGCTCCATGGCTTCAGAGCTCCATAGCACCATAGCTCCATACCTCCAGAGCTCCAGGGCTCCATAGCTCCATACCTCCATAGCTCCATAGCACCAGAGCTCCATAGCTCCATAGCACCAGAGCTCCATGGCTTCAGAGCTCCATAGCACCATAGCTCCATACCTCCAGAGCTCCAGGGCTCCAAAGCTCCATACCTCCAGAGCTCCATACCTCCAGAGCTCCATACCTCCAGAGCTCCATAGCTCCATAGCACCAGAGCTCCATAGCTCCATAGCACCAGAGCTCCATAGCACCATAGCTCCATAGCACCAGAGCTCCATAGCTCCATAGCACCAGAGCTCCATAGCTCCATAGCACCAGAGCTCCATAGCTCCATAGCACCAGAGCTCCATACTTCCAGAGCTCCATAGCTCCATAGCTCCATAGCACCAGAGCTCCATACCTCCAGAGCTCCAGGGCTCCATAGCTCCATACCTCCAGAGCTCCATACCTCCAGAGCTCCATACCTCCAGAGCTCCAGAGCTCCATAGCACCAGAGCTCCATGGCTTCAGAGCTCCATAGCACCATAGCTCCATACCTCCAGAGCTCCAGGGCTCCATAGCTCCATACCTCCAGAGCTCCATACCTCCAGAGCTCCAGAGCTCCATAGCACCAGAGCTCCATGGCTTCAGAGCTCCATAGCACCATAGCTCCATACCTCCAGAGCTCCAGGGCTCCATAGCTCCATACCTCCAGAGCTCCATACCTCCAGAGTTCCAGAGCTCCATAGCACCAGAGCTCCATGGCTTCAGAGCTCCATAGCACCATAGCTCCATACCTCCAGAGCTCCAGGGCTCCAAAGCTCCATACCTCCAGAGCTCCATACCTCCAGAGCTCCATACCTCCAGAGCTCCATAGCTCCATAGCACCAGAGCTCCATAGCTCCATAGCACCAGAGCTCCATAGCACCAGAGCTCCATAGCACCAGAGCTCCATAGCTCCATAGCACCAGAGCTCCATAGCTCCATAGCACCAGAGCTCCATAGCTCCATAGCACCAGAGCTCCATACTTCCAGAGCTCCATAGCTCCATAGCTCCATAGCACCAGAGCTCCATAGCTCCATAGCACCAGAGCTCCATACTTCCATAGCTCCATACCTCCAGAGCTCCATAGCTCCATAGCTCCATACCTCCAGAGCTCCATAGCTCCAGAGCTCCATAGCTCCATAGCTCCATAGCACCAGAGCTCCATAGCTCCATAGCACCAGAGCTCCATACTTCCATAGCTCCAGGGCTCCATAGCTCCAGGGCTCCATACCTCCAGAGCTCCATAGCTCCATACTTCCAGAGCTCCATAGCTCCATACTTCCATAGCTCCATACTTCCATACCTCCATAGCTCCATACTTCCATAGCACCAGAGCTCCATACTTCCATAGCACCAGAGCTCCATACCTCCAGAGCTCCAGAGCTCCAGCCTGGGTGGCTGGTGGCTCCATAGCTCCATACTTCCATAGCTCTAAGTCAGAGAGTTGGCGAAAATTGCACTAAGTGCGAAAGCCCATTCATTTACAACGGCGTGTCCACAAGGCGGCGACATTTCCCCGTTACCGGTGGCTGCGCGGCGGGTGAGTGACAGAGCTTATCCGAGCGGCTGGAACTCTGCGCCGGCGTGGTCGAGCGTGAGGCCTCGGCCCTTTGGCTGCCTGGTACCTAAAACACTTCCATTGATCCAGCCACGGAGGGTGCTGGCTGGTGGCTCCATACCTCCATAGCTCCATAGCACCAGAGCTCCATAGCTCCATAGCACCAGAGCTCCATGGCTTCAGAGCTCCATAGCACCATAGCTCCATACCTCCAGAGCTCCAGGGCTCCAAAGCTCCATACCTCCAGAGCTCCATACCTCCAGAGCACCAGAGCTCCATAGCTCCATAGCTCCAGGGCTCCATAGCTCCATAGCTCCAGGGCTCCATAGCTCCATAGCTCCAGGGCTCCATAGCTCCATAGCTCCATACCTCCAGAGCTCCATACCTCCAGAGCTCCGTACCTCCATAGCACCAGAGCTCCATGGCTTCAGAGCACCAGAGCTCCATAGCTCCATAGCACCAGAGCTCCATACTTCCAGAGCTCCATAGCTCCATAGCTCCATAGCACCAGAGCTCCATAGCTCCATAGCACCAGAGCTCCATGGCTTCAGAGCTCCATAGCACCATAGCTCCATACCTCCAGAGCTCCAGGGCTCCATAGCTCCATACCTCCAGAGCTCCATACCTCCAGAGCTCCATACCTCCAGAGCTCCATAGCACCAGAGCTCCATAGCTCCATAGCACCAGAGCTCCATAGCACCAGAGCTCCATAGCTCCATAGCACCAGAGCTCCATAGCTCCATAGCACCAGAGCTCCATACTTCCAGAGCTCCATAGCTCCATAGCTCCATAGCACCAGAGCTCCATAGCTCCATAGCACCAGAGCTCCATAGCTCCATAGCACCAGAGCTCCATACTTCCATAGCTCCATAGCTCCATACCTCCAGAGCTCCATAGCTCCATAGCTCCATACCTCCAGAGCTCCATAGCTCCAGAGCTCCATAGCTCCATAGCTCCATAGCACCAGAGCTCCATAGCTCCATAGCACCAGAGCTCCATACTTCCATAGCTCCAGGGCTCCATAGCTCCAGGGCTCCATACCTCCAGAGCTCCATAGCTCCATACTTCCAGAGCTCCATAGCTCCATACTTCCATAGCTCCATACTTCCATACCTCCATAGCTCCATACTTCCATAGCACCAGAGCTCCATACTTCCATAGCACCAGAGCTCCATACCTCCAGAGCTCCAGAGCTCCAGCCTGGGTGGCTGGTGGCTCCATAGCTCCATACTTCCATAGCTCTAAGTCAGAGAGTTGGCGAAAATTGCACTAAGTGCGAAAGCCCATTCATTTACAACGGCGTGTCCACAAGGCGGCGACATTTCCCCGTTACCGGTGGCTGCGCGGCGGGTGAGTGACAGAGCTTATCCGAGCGGCTGGAACTCTGCGCCGGCGTGGTCGAGCGTGAGGCCTCGGCCGTTTGGCTGCCTGGTACCTAAAACACTTCCATTGATCCAGCCACGGAGGGTGCTGGCTGGTGGCTCCATACCTCCATAGCTCCATAGCACCAGAGCTCCATAGCTCCATAGCACCAGAGCTCCATGGCTTCAGAGCTCCATAGCACCATAGCTCCATACCTCCAGAGCTCCAGGGCTCCATAGCTCCATACCTCCAGAGCTCCATACCTCCAGAGCTCCATACCTCCAGAGCTCCATAGCACCAGAGCTCCATGGCTTCAGAGCTCCATAGCACCATAGCTCCATACCTCCAGAGCTCCAGGGCTCCATAGCTCCATACCTCCAGAGCTCCATACCTCCAGAGCTCCATACCTCCAGAGCTCCAGAGCTCCATAGCACCAGAGCTCCATTGCTTCAGAGCTCCATAGCACCATAGCTCCATACCTCCAGAGCTCCAGGGCTCCATAGCTCCATACCTCCAGAGCTCCATACCTCCAGAGCTCCAGAGCTCCATAGCACCAGAGCTCCATGGCTTCAGAGCTCCATAGCACCATAGCTCCATACCTCCAGAGCTCCAGGGCTCCATAGCTCCATACCTCCATAGCTCCATAGCACCAGAGCTCCATAGCTCCATAGCACCAGAGCTCCATGGCTTCAGAGCTCCATAGCACCATAGCTCCATACCTCCAGAGCTCCAGGGCTCCAAAGCTCCATACCTCCAGAGCTCCATACCTCCAGAGCTCCATACCTCCAGAGCTCCATAGCTCCATAGCACCAGAGCTCCATAGCTCCATAGCACCAGAGCTCCATAGCACCATAGCTCCATAGCACCAGAGCTCCATAGCTCCATAGCACCAGAGCTCCATAGCTCCATAGCACCAGAGCTCCATAGCTCCATAGCACCAGAGCTCCATACTTCCAGAGCTCCATAGCTCCATAGCTCCATAGCACCAGAGCTCCATAGCTCCATAGCACCAGAGCTCCATAGCTCCATAGCACCAGAGCTCCATACTTCCATAGCTCCATAGCTCCATACCTCCAGAGCTCCATAGCTCCATACCTCCAGAGCTCCATAGCTCCAGAGCTCCATAGCTCCATAGCACCAGAGCTCCATAGCTCCATAGCACCAGAGCTCCATACTTCCATAGCTCCAGGGCTCCATAGCTCCAGGGCTCCATAGCTCCATACCTCCAGAGCTCCATAGCTCCATACCTCCAGAGCTCCATAGCTCCATACTTCCAGAGCTCCATAGCTCCATAGCACCAGAGCTCCATAGCTCCATAGCACCAGAGCTCCATAGCTCCATAGCACCAGAGCTCCATAGCTCCATAGCACCAGAGCTCCATAGCTCCATAGCTCCAGGGCTCCATAGCTCCATAGCTCCAGGGCTCCATAGCTCCATAGCTCCAGGGCTCCATAGCTCCAGGGCTCCAGGGCTCCATAGCTCCATACCTCCAGAGCTCCATAGCTCCATACTTCCAGAGCTCCATAGCTCCATAGCTCCATACTTCCATAGCTCCATACTTCCATAGCACCAGAGCTCCATACCTCCAGAGCTCCATAGCTCCAGCCTGGGTGGCTGGTGGCTCCATAGCTCCATACTTCCATAGCTCCAGTCAGAGAGTTGGCGAAAATTGCACTAAGTGCGAAAGCCCATTCATTTACAACGGCGTGTCCACAAGGCGGCGACATTTCCCCGTTACCGGTGGCTGCGCGGCGGGTGAGTGACAGAGCTTATCCGAGCGGCTGGAACTCTGCGCCGGCGTGGTCGAGCGTGAGGCCTCGGCCCTTTGGCTGCCTGGTACCTAAAACACTTCCATTGATCCAGCCACGGAGGGTGCTGGCTGGTGGCTCCATACCTCCATAGCTCCATAGCACCAGAGCTCCATAGCTCCATAGCACCAGAGCTCCATGGCTTCAGAGCTCCATAGCACCATAGCTCCATACCTCCAGAGCTCCAGGGCTCCATAGCTCCATACCTCCAGAGCTCCATACCTCCAGAGCTCCATACCTCCAGAGCTCCATAGCACCAGAGCTCCATGGCTTCAGAGCTCCATAGCACCATAGCTCCATACCTCCAGAGCTCCAGGGCTCCATAGCTCCATACCTCCAGAGCTCCATACCTCCAGAGCTCCATACCTCCAGAGCTCCATAGCACCAGAGCTCCATGGCTTCAGAGCTCCATAGCACCATAGCTCCATACCTCCAGAGCTCCAGGGCTCCATAGCTCCATACCTCCAGAGCTCCATACCTCCAGAGCTCCAGAGCTCCATAGCACCAGAGCTCCATGGCTTCAGAGCTCCATAGCACCATAGCTCCATACCTCCAGAGCTCCAGGGCTCCATAGCTCCATAGCACCAGAGCTCCATAGCTCCATAGCACCAGAGCTCCATAGCACCAGAGCTCCATGGCTTCAGAGCTCCATAGCACCATAGCTCCATACCTCCAGAGCTCCAGGGCTCCATAGCTCCATACCTCCAGAGCTCCATACCTCCAGAGCTCCATAGCTCCATAGCACCAGAGCTCCATAGCTCCATAGCACCAGAGCTCCATAGCACCAGAGCTCCATAGCACCAGAGCTCCATAGCTCCATAGCACCAGAGCTCCATAGCTCCATAGCACCAGAGCTCCATAGCTCCATAGCACCAGAGCTCCATACTTCCAGAGCTCCATAGCTCCATAGCTCCATAGCACCAGAGCTCCATAGCTCCATAGCACCAGAGCTCCATGGCTTCAGAGCTCCATAGCACCATAGCTCCATACCTCCAGAGCTCCAGGGCTCCATAGCTCCATACCTCCAGAGCTCCATACCTCCAGAGCTCCATACCTCCAGAGCTCCATAGCACCAGAGCTCCATAGCTCCATAGCACCAGAGCTCCATAGCACCAGAGCTCCATAGCACCAGAGCTCCATAGCTCCATAGCACCAGAGCTCCATAGCTCCATAGCACCAGAGCTCCATACTTCCAGAGCTCCATAGCTCCATAGCTCCATAGCACCAGAGCTCCATAGCTCCATAGCACCAGAGCTCCATAGCTCCATAGCACCAGAGCTCCATACTTCCATAGCTCCATAGCTCCATACCTCCAGAGCTCCATAGCTCCATAGCTCCATACCTCCAGAGCTCCATAGCTCCAGAGCTCCATAGCTCCATAGCTCCATAGCACCAGAGCTCCATAGCTCCATAGCACCAGAGCTCCATACTTCCATAGCTCCAGGGCTCCATAGCTCCAGGGCTCCATACCTCCAGAGCTCCATAGCTCCATACTTCCAGAGCTCCATAGCTCCATACTTCCATAGCTCCATACTTCCATACCTCCATAGCTCCATACTTCCATAGCACCAGAGCTCCATACTTCCATAGCACCAGAGCTCCATACCTCCAGAGCTCCAGAGCTCCAGCCTGGGTGGCTGGTGGCTCCATAGCTCCATACTTCCATAGCTCTAAGTCAGAGAGTTGGCGAAAATTGCACTAAGTGCGAAAGCCCATTCATTTACAACGGCGTGTCCACAAGGCGGCGACATTTCCCCGTTACCGGTGGCTGCGCGGCGGGTGAGTGACAGAGCTTATCCGAGCGGCTGGAACTCTGCGCCGGCGTGGTCGAGCGTGAGGCCTCGGCCCTTTGGCTGCCTGGTACCTAAAACACTTCCATTGATCCAGCCACGGAGGGTGCTGGCTGGTGGCTCCATACCTCCATAGCTCCATAGCACCAGAGCTCCATAGCTCCATAGCACCAGAGCTCCATGGCTTCAGAGCTCCATAGCACCATAGCTCCATACCTCCAGAGCTCCAGGGCTCCATAGCTCCATACCTCCAGAGCTCCATACCTCCAGAGCTCCATACCTCCAGAGCTCCATAGCACCAGAGCTCCATGGCTTCAGAGCTCCATAGCACCATAGCTCCATACCTCCAGAGCTCCAGGGCTCCATAGCTCCATACCTCCAGAGCTCCATACCTCCAGAGCTCCATACCTCCAGAGCTCCAGAGCTCCATAGCACCAGAGCTCCATGGCTTCAGAGCTCCATAGCACCATAGCTCCATACCTCCAGAGCTCCAGGGCTCCATAGCTCCATACCTCCAGAGCTCCATACCTCCAGAGCTCCAGAGCTCCATAGCACCAGAGCTCCATGGCTTCAGAGCTCCATAGCACCATAGCTCCATACCTCCAGAGCTCCAGGGCTCCATAGCTCCATACCTCCATAGCTCCATAGCACCAGAGCTCCATAGCTCCATAGCACCAGAGCTCCATGGCTTCAGAGCTCCATAGCACCATAGCTCCATACCTCCAGAGCTCCAGGGCTCCAAAGCTCCATACCTCCAGAGCTCCATACCTCCAGAGCTCCATACCTCCAGAGCTCCATAGCTCCATAGCACCAGAGCTCCATAGCTCCATAGCACCAGAGCTCCATAGCACCATAGCTCCATAGCACCAGAGCTCCATAGCTCCATAGCACCAGAGCTCCATAGCTCCATAGCACCAGAGCTCCATAGCTCCATAGCACCAGAGCTCCATACTTCCAGAGCTCCATAGCTCCATAGCACCAGAGCTCCATAGCTCCATAGCACCAGAGCTCCATAGCTCCATAGCACCAGAGCTCCATACTTCCATAGCTCCATAGCTCCATACCTCCAGAGCTCCATAGCTCCATACCTCCAGAGCTCCATAGCTCCAGAGCTCCATGGCTCCATAGCACCAGAGCTCCATAGCTCCATAGCACCAGAGCTCCATACTTCCATAGCTCCAGGGCTCCATAGCTCCAGGGCTCCATAGCTCCATACCTCCAGAGCTCCATAGCTCCATACCTCCAGAGCTCCATAGCTCCATACTTCCAGAGCTCCATAGCTCCATAGCACCAGAGCTCCATAGCACCAGAGCTCCATAGCTCCATAGCACCAGAGCTCCATAGCTCCATAGCTCCAGGGCTCCATAGCTCCATAGCTCCAGGGCTCCATAGCTCCATAGCTCCAGGGCTCCATAGCTCCATAGCTCCAGGGCTCCATAGCTCCAGGGCTCCAGGGCTCCATAGCTCCATACCTCCAGAGCTCCATAGCTCCATACTTCCAGAGCTCCATAGCTCCATAGCTCCATACTTCCATAGCTCCATAGCTCCATACTTCCATAGCACCAGAGCTCCATACCTCCAGAGCTCCATAGCTCCAGCCTGGGTGGCTGGTGGCTCCATAGCTCCATACTTCCATACCTCCATAGCTCCATACCTCCAGAGCTCCAGAGCTCCATAGCACCAGAGCTCCATGGCTTCAGAGCTCCATAGCACCATAGCTCCATACCTCCAGAGCTCCAGGGCTCCATAGCTCCATACCTCCAGAGCTCCATACCTCCAGAGCTCCAGAGCTCCATAGCACCAGAGCTCCATGGCTTCAGAGCTCCATAGCACCATAGCTCCATACCTCCAGAGCTCCAGGGCTCCATAGCTCCATACCTCCAGAGCTCCATACCTCCAGAGCTCCATACCTCCAGAGCTCCATAGCTCCATAGCACCAGAGCTCCATAGCTCCATAGCACCAGAGCTCCATAGCACCAGAGCTCCATAGCACCAGAGCTCCATAGCTCCATAGCACCAGAGCTCCATAGCTCCATAGCACCAGAGCTCCATAGCTCCATAGCACCAGAGCTCCATACTTCCAGAGCTCCATAGCTCCATAGCTCCATAGCACCAGAGCTCCATAGCTCCATAGCACCAGAGCTCCATGGCTTCAGAGCTCCATAGCACCATAGCTCCATACCTCCAGAGCTCCAGGGCTCCATAGCTCCATACCTCCAGAGCTCCATACCTCCAGAGCTCCATACCTCCAGAGCTCCATAGCACCAGAGCTCCATAGCTCCATAGCACCAGAGCTCCATAGCACCAGAGCTCCATAGCACCAGAGCTCCATAGCTCCATAGCACCAGAGCTCCATAGCTCCATAGCACCAGAGCTCCATACTTCCAGAGCTCCATAGCTCCATAGCTCCATAGCACCAGAGCTCCATAGCTCCATAGCACCAGAGCTCCATAGCTCCATAGCACCAGAGCTCCATACTTCCATAGCTCCATAGCTCCATACCTCCAGAGCTCCATAGCTCCATAGCTCCATACCTCCAGAGCTCCATAGCTCCAGAGCTCCATAGCTCCATAGCTCCATAGCACCAGAGCTCCATAGCTCCATAGCACCAGAGCTCCATACTTCCATAGCTCCAGGGCTCCATAGCTCCAGGGCTCCATACCTCCAGAGCTCCATAGCTCCATACTTCCAGAGCTCCATAGCTCCATACTTCCATAGCTCCATACTTCCATACCTCCATAGCTCCATACTTCCATAGCACCAGAGCTCCATACTTCCATAGCACCAGAGCTCCATACCTCCAGAGCTCCAGAGCTCCAGCCTGGGTGGCTGGTGGCTCCATAGCTCCATACTTCCATAGCTCTAAGTCAGAGAGTTGGCGAAAATTGCACTAAGTGCGAAAGCCCATTCATTTACAACGGCGTGTCCACAAGGCGGCGACATTTCCCCGTTACCGGTGGCTGCGCGGCGGGTGAGTGACAGAGCTTATCCGAGCGGCTGGAACTCTGCGCCGGCGTGGTCGAGCGTGAGGCCTCGGCCCTTTGGCTGCCTGGTACCTAAAACACTTCCATTGATCCAGCCACGGAGGGTGCTGGCTGGTGGCTCCATACCTCCATAGCTCCATAGCACCAGAGCTCCATAGCTCCATAGCACCAGAGCTCCATGGCTTCAGAGCTCCATAGCACCATAGCTCCATACCTCCAGAGCTCCAGGGCTCCATAGCTCCATACCTCCAGAGCTCCATACCTCCAGAGCTCCATACCTCCAGAGCTCCATAGCACCAGAGCTCCATGGCTTCAGAGCTCCATAGCACCATAGCTCCATACCTCCAGAGCTCCAGGGCTCCATAGCTCCATACCTCCAGAGCTCCATACCTCCAGAGCTCCATACCTCCAGAGCTCCAGAGCTCCATAGCACCAGAGCTCCATGGCTTCAGAGCTCCATAGCACCATAGCTCCATACCTCCAGAGCTCCAGGGCTCCATAGCTCCATACCTCCAGAGCTCCATACCTCCAGAGCTCCAGAGCTCCATAGCACCAGAGCTCCATGGCTTCAGAGCTCCATAGCACCATAGCTCCATACCTCCAGAGCTCCAGGGCTCCATAGCTCCATACCTCCATAGCTCCATAGCACCAGAGCTCCATAGCTCCATAGCACCAGAGCTCCATGGCTTCAGAGCTCCATAGCACCATAGCTCCATACCTCCAGAGCTCCAGGGCTCCAAAGCTCCATACCTCCAGAGCTCCATACCTCCAGAGCTCCATACCTCCAGAGCTCCATAGCTCCATAGCACCAGAGCTCCATAGCTCCATAGCACCAGAGCTCCATAGCACCAGAGCTCCATAGCACCAGAGCTCCATAGCTCCATAGCACCAGAGCTCCATAGCTCCATAGCACCAGAGCTCCATAGCTCCATAGCACCAGAGCTCCATACTTCCAGAGCTCCATAGCTCCATAGCTCCATAGCACCAGAGCTCCATAGCTCCATAGCACCAGAGCTCCATAGCTCCATAGCACCAGAGCTCCATACTTCCATAGCTCCATAGCTCCATACCTCCAGAGCTCCATAGCTCCATACCTCCAGAGCTCCATAGCTCCAGAGCTCCATAGCTCCATAGCACCAGAGCTCCATAGCTCCATAGCACCAGAGCTCCATACTTCCATAGCTCCAGGGGTCCATAGCTCCAGGGCTCCATAGCTCCATACCTCCAGAGCTCCATAGCTCCATACCTCCAGAGCTCCATAGCTCCATACTTCCAGAGCTCCATAGCTCCATAGCACCAGAGCTCCATAGCTCCATAGCACCAGAGCTCCATAGCTCCATAGCACCAGAGCTCCATAGCTCCATAGCTCCAGGGCTCCATAGCTCCATAGCTCCAGGGCTCCATAGCTCCATAGCTCCAGGGCTCCAGGGCTCCATAGCTCCATACCTCCAGAGCTCCATAGCTCCATACTTCCAGAGCTCCATAGCTCCATAGCTCCATACTTCCATAGCTCCATAGCTCCATACTTCCATAGCACCTGAGCTCCATACCTCCAGAGCTCCATAGCTCCAGCCTGGGTGGCTGGTGGCTCCATAGCTCCATACTTCCATAGCTCCAGTCAGAGAGTTGGCGAAAATTGCACTAAGTGCGAAAGCCCATTCATTTACAACGGCGTGTCCACAAGGCGGCGACATTTCCCCGTTACCGGTGGCTGCGCGGCGGGTGAGTGACAGAGCTTATCCGAGCGGCTGGAACTCTGCGCCGGCGTGGTCGAGCGTGAGGCCTCGGCCCTTTGGCTGCCTGGTACCTAAAACACTTCCATTGATCCAGCCACGGAGGGTGCTGGCTGGTGGCTCCATACCTCCATAGCTCCATAGCACCAGAGCTCCATAGCTCCATAGCACCAGAGCTCCATGGCTTCAGAGCTCCATAGCACCATAGCTCCATACCTCCAGAGCTCCAGGGCTCCATAGCTCCATACCTCCAGAGCTCCATACCTCCAGAGCTCCATACCTCCAGAGCTCCATAGCACCAGAGCTCCATGGCTTCAGAGCTCCATAGCACCATAGCTCCATACCTCCAGAGCTCCAGGGCTCCATAGCTCCATACCTCCAGAGCTCCATACCTCCAGAGCTCCATACCTCCAGAGCTCCATAGCACCAGAGCTCCATGGCTTCAGAGCTCCATAGCACCATAGCTCCATACCTCCAGAGCTCCAGGGCTCCATAGCTCCATACCTCCAGAGCTCCATACCTCCAGAGCTCCATACCTCCAGAGCTCCAGAGCTCCATAGCACCAGAGCTCCATGGCTTCAGAGCTCCATAGCACCATAGCTCCATACCTCCAGAGCTCCAGGGCTCCATAGCTCCATACCTCCAGAGCTCCATACCTCCAGAGCTCCAGAGCTCCATAGCACCAGAGCTCCATGGCTTCAGAGCTCCATAGCACCATAGCTCCATACCTCCAGAGCTCCAGGGCTCCATAGCTCCATACCTCCAGAGCTCCATACCTCCAGAGCTCCATACCTCCAGAGCTCCATAGCTCCATAGCACCAGAGCTCCATAGCACCAGAGCTCCATAGCACCAGAGCTCCATAGCACCAGAGCTCCATAGCTCCATAGCACCAGAGCTCCATAGCTCCATAGCACCAGAGCTCCATAGCTCCATAGCACCAGAGCTCCATACTTCCAGAGCTCCATAGCTCCATAGCTCCATAGCACCAGAGCTCCATAGCTCCATAGCACCAGAGCTCCATGGCTTCAGAGCTCCATAGCACCATAGCTCCATACCTCCAGAGCTCCAGGGCTCCATAGCTCCATACCTCCAGAGCTCCATACCTCCAGAGCTCCATACCTCCAGAGCTCCATAGCACCAGAGCTCCATAGCTCCATAGCACCAGAGCTCCATAGCACCAGAGCTCCATAGCACCAGAGCTCCATAGCTCCATAGCACCAGAGCTCCATAGCTCCATAGCACCAGAGCTCCATACTTCCAGAGCTCCATAGCTCCATAGCTCCATAGCACCAGAGCTCCATAGCTCCATAGCACCAGAGCTCCATAGCTCCATAGCACCAGAGCTCCATACTTCCATAGCTCCATAGCTCCATACCTCCAGAGCTCCATAGCTCCATACCTCCAGAGCTCCATAGCTCCAGAGCTCCATAGCTCCATAGCACCAGAGCTCCATAGCTCCATAGCACCAGAGCTCCATACTTCCATAGCTCCAGGGCTCCATAGCTCCAGGGCTCCATAGCTCCATACCTCCAGAGCTCCATAGCTCCATACCTCCAGAGCTCCATAGCTCCATACTTCCAGAGCTCCATAGCTCCATAGCACCAGAGCTCCATAGCTCCATAGCACCAGAGCTCCATAGCTCCATAGCACCAGAGCTCCATAGCTCCATAGCACCAGAGCTCCATAGCTCCATAGCTCCAGGGCTCCATAGCTCCATAGCTCCAGGGCTCCATAGCTCCATAGCTCCAGGGCTCCATAGCTCCAGGGCTCCAGGGCTCCATAGCTCCATACCTCCAGAGCTCCATAGCTCCATACTTCCAGAGCTCCATAGCTCCATAGCTCCATACTTCCATAGCTCCATAGCTCCATACTTCCATAGCACCTGAGCTCCATACCTCCAGAGCTCCATAGCTCCAGCCTGGGTGGCTGGTGGCTCCATAGCTCCATACTTCCATAGCTCCAGTCAGAGAGTTGGCGAAAATTGCACTAAGTGCGAAAGCCCATTCATTTACAACGGCGTGTCCGCCAGGCGGCGACATTTCCCCGTTACCGGTGGCTGCGCGGCGGGTGAGTGACAGAGCTTATCCGAGCGGCTGGAACTCTGCGCCGGCGTGGTCGAGCGTGAGGCCTCGGCCCTTTGGCTGCCTGGTACCTAAAACACTTCCATTGATCCAGCCACGGAGGGTGCTGGCTGGTGGCTCCATACCTCCATAGCTCCATAGCACCAGAGCTCCATAGCTCCATAGCACCAGAGCTCCATGGCTTCAGAGCTCCATAGCACCATAGCTCCATACCTCCAGAGCTCCAGGGCTCCATAGCTCCATACCTCCAGAGCTCCATACCTCCAGAGCTCCATACCTCCAGAGCTCCATAGCACCATACTTCCATAGCTCCATAGCTCCATACCTCCAGAGCTCCATAGCTCCATAGCTCCATACCTCCAGAGCTCCATAGCTCCAGAGCTCCATAGCTCCATAGCTCCATAGCACCAGAGCTCCATAGCTCCATAGCACCAGAGCTCCATACTTCCATAGCTCCAGGGCTCCATAGCTCCAGGGCTCCATACCTCCAGAGCTCCATAGCTCCATACTTCCAGAGCTCCATAGCTCCATACTTCCATAGCTCCATACTTCCATACCTCCATAGCTCCATACTTCCATAGCACCAGAGCTCCATACTTCCATAGCACCAGAGCTCCATACCTCCAGAGCTCCAGAGCTCCAGCCTGGGTGGCTGGTGGCTCCATAGCTCCATACTTCCATAGCTCTAAGTCAGAGAGTTGGCGAAAATTGCACTAAGTGCGAAAGCCCATTCATTTACAACGGCGTGTCCACAAGGCGGCGACATTTCCCCGTTACCGGTGGCTGCGCGGCGGGTGAGTGACAGAGCTTATCCGAGCGGCTGGAACTCTGCGCCGGCGTGGTCGAGCGTGAGGCCTCGGCCCTTTGGCTGCCTGGTACCTAAAACACTTCCATTGATCCAGCCACGGAGGGTGCTGGCTGGTGGCTCCATACCTCCATAGCTCCATAGCACCAGAGCTCCATAGCTCCATAGCACCAGAGCTCCATGGCTTCAGAGCTCCATAGCACCATAGCTCCATACCTCCAGAGCTCCAGGGCTCCATAGCTCCATACCTCCAGAGCTCCATACCTCCAGAGCTCCATACCTCCAGAGCTCCATAGCACCAGAGCTCCATGGCTTCAGAGCTCCATAGCACCATAGCTCCATACCTCCAGAGCTCCAGGGCTCCATAGCTCCATACCTCCAGAGCTCCATACCTCCAGAGCTCCATACCTCCAGAGCTCCATAGCTCCATAGCACCAGAGCTCCATAGCTCCATAGCACCAGAGCTCCATAGCACCAGAGCTCCATAGCACCAGAGCTCCATAGCTCCATAGCACCAGAGCTCCATAGCTCCATAGCACCAGAGCTCCATAGCTCCATAGCACCAGAGCTCCATACTTCCAGAGCTCCATAGCTCCATAGCACCAGAGCTCCATAGCTCCATAGCACCAGAGCTCCATAGCTCCATAGCACCAGAGCTCCATACTTCCATAGCTCCATAGCTCCATACCTCCAGAGCTCCATAGCTCCATACCTCCAGAGCTCCATAGCTCCAGAGCTCCATAGCTCCATAGCACCAGAGCTCCATAGCTCCATAGCACCAGAGCTCCATACTTCCATAGCTCCAGGGCTCCATAGCTCCAGGGCTCCATAGCTCCATACCTCCAGAGCTCCATAGCTCCATACTTCCAGAGCTCCATAGCTCCATAGCACCAGAGCTCCATAGCTCCATAGCACCAGAGCTCCATAGCTCCATAGCACCAGAGCTCCATAGCTCCATAGCACCAGAGCTCCATAGCTCCATAGCTCCAGGGCTCCATAGCTCCATAGCTCCAGGGCTCCATAGCTCCATAGCTCCAGGGCTCCATAGCTCCATAGCTCCATACCTCCAGAGCTCCATACCTCCAGAGCTCCATACCTCCATAGCACCAGAGCTCCATAGCTCCAGGGCTCCAGGGCTCCATAGCTCCATACCTCCAGAGCTCCATAGCTCCATACTTCCAGAGCTCCATAGCTCCATAGCTCCATACTTCCATAGCTCCATAGCTCCATACTTCCATAGCACCTGAGCTCCATACCTCCAGAGCTCCATAGCTCCAGCCTGGGTGGCTGGTGGCTCCATAGCTCCATACTTCCATAGCTCTAAGTCAGAGAGTTGGCGAAAATTGCACTAAGTGCGAAAGCCCATTCATTTACAACGGCGTGTCCGCCAGGCGGCGACATTTCCCCGTTACCGGTGGCTGCGCGGCGGGTGAGTGACAGAGCTTATCCGAGCGGCTGGAACTCTGCGCCGGCGTGGTCGAGCGTGAGGCCTCGGCCCTTTGGCTGCCTGGTACCTAAAACACTTCCATTGATCCAGCCACGGAGGGTGCTGGCTGGTGGCTCCATACCTCCATAGCTCCATAGCACCAGAGCTCCATAGCTCCATAGCACCAGAGCTCCATGGCTTCAGAGCTCCATAGCACCATAGCTCCATACCTCCAGAGCTCCAGGGCTCCATAGCTCCATACCTCCAGAGCTCCATACCTCCAGAGCTCCATACCTCCAGAGCTCCATAGCACCAGAGCTCCATGGCTTCAGAGCTCCATAGCACCATAGCTCCATACCTCCAGAGCTCCAGGGCTCCATAGCTCCATACCTCCAGAGCTCCATACCTCCAGAGCTCCATACCTCCAGAGCTCCATAGCACCAGAGCTCCATGGCTTCAGAGCTCCATAGCACCATAGCTCCATACCTCCAGAGCTCCAGGGCTCCATAGCTCCATACCTCCAGAGCTCCATACCTCCAGAGCTCCATACCTCCAGAGCTCCAGAGCTCCATAGCACCAGAGCTCCATGGCTTCAGAGCTCCATAGCACCATAGCTCCATACCTCCAGAGCTCCAGGGCTCCATAGCTCCATACCTCCAGAGCTCCATACCTCCAGAGCTCCAGAGCTCCATAGCACCAGAGCTCCATGGCTTCAGAGCTCCATAGCACCATAGCTCCATACCTCCAGAGCTCCAGGGCTCCATAGCTCCATACCTCCAGAGCTCCATACCTCCAGAGCTCCATACCTCCAGAGCTCCATAGCTCCATAGCACCAGAGCTCCATAGCTCCATAGCACCAGAGCTCCATAGCACCAGAGCTCCATAGCACCAGAGCTCCATAGCTCCATAGCACCAGAGCTCCATAGCTCCATAGCACCAGAGCTCCATAGCTCCATAGCACCAGAGCTCCATGGCTTCAGAGCTCCATAGCACCATAGCTCCATACCTCCAGAGCTCCAGGGCTCCATAGCTCCATACCTCCAGAGCTCCATACCTCCAGAGCTCCAGAGCTCCATAGCACCAGAGCTCCATGGCTTCAGAGCTCCATAGCACCATAGCTCCATACCTCCAGAGCTCCAGGGCTCCATAGCTCCATACCTCCAGAGCTCCATACCTCCAGAGCTCCATACCTCCAGAGCTCCATAGCTCCATAGCACCAGAGCTCCATAGCTCCATAGCACCAGAGCTCCATAGCACCAGAGCTCCATAGCACCAGAGCTCCATAGCTCCATAGCACCAGAGCTCCATAGCTCCATAGCACCAGAGCTCCATAGCTCCATAGCACCAGAGCTCCATACTTCCAGAGCTCCATAGCTCCATAGCACCAGAGCTCCATAGCTCCATAGCACCAGAGCTCCATGGCTTCAGAGCTCCATAGCACCATAGCTCCATACCTCCAGAGCTCCAGGGCTCCATAGCTCCATACCTCCAGAGCTCCATACCTCCAGAGCTCCATACCTCCAGAGCTCCATAGCACCAGAGCTCCATAGCTCCATAGCACCAGAGCTCCATAGCACCAGAGCTCCATAGCACCAGAGCTCCATAGCTCCATAGCACCAGAGCTCCATAGCTCCATAGCACCAGAGCTCCATACTTCCAGAGCTCCATAGCTCCATAGCTCCATAGCACCAGAGCTCCATAGCTCCATAGCACCAGAGCTCCATAGCTCCATAGCACCAGAGCTCCATACTTCCATAGCTCCATAGCTCCATACCTCCAGAGCTCCATAGCTCCATAGCTCCATACCTCCAGAGCTCCATAGCTCCAGAGCTCCATAGCTCCATAGCTCCATAGCACCAGAGCTCCATAGCTCCATAGCACCAGAGCTCCATACTTCCATAGCTCCAGGGCTCCATAGCTCCAGGGCTCCATACCTCCAGAGCTCCATAGCTCCATACTTCCAGAGCTCCATAGCTCCATACTTCCATAGCTCCATACTTCCATACCTCCATACCTCCATAGCTCCATACTTCCATAGCTCCATAGCTCCATACTTCCATAGCACCTGAGCTCCATACCTCCAGAGCTCCATAGCTCCAGCCTGGGTGGCTGGTGGCTCCATAGCTCCATACTTCCATAGCTCTAAGTCAGAGAGTTGGCGAAAATTGCACTAAGTGCGAAAGCCCATTCATTTACAACGGCGTGTCCGCCAGGCGGCGACATTTCCCCGTTACCGGTGGCTGCGCGGCGGGTGAGTGACAGAGCTTATCCGAGCGGCTGGAACTCTGCGCCGGCGTGGTCGAGCGTGAGGCCTCGGCCCTTTGGCTGCCTGGTACCTAAAACACTTCCATTGATCCAGCCACGGAGGGTGCTGGCTGGTGGCTCCATACCTCCATAGCTCCATAGCACCAGAGCTCCATAGCTCCATAGCACCAGAGCTCCATGGCTTCAGAGCTCCATAGCACCATAGCTCCATACCTCCAGAGCTCCAGGGCTCCATAGCTCCATACCTCCAGAGCTCCATACCTCCAGAGCTCCATACCTCCAGAGCTCCATAGCACCAGAGCTCCATGGCTTCAGAGCTCCATAGCACCATAGCTCCATACCTCCAGAGCTCCAGGGCTCCATAGCTCCATACCTCCAGAGCTCCATACCTCCAGAGCTCCATACCTCCAGAGCTCCAGAGCTCCATAGCACCAGAGCTCCATGGCTTCAGAGCTCCATAGCACCATAGCTCCATACCTCCAGAGCTCCAGGGCTCCATAGCTCCATAGCACCAGAGCTCCATACTTCCAGAGCTCCATAGCTCCATAGCTCCATAGCACCAGAGCTCCATAGCTCCATAGCACCAGAGCTCCATAGCTCCATAGCACCAGAGCTCCATACTTCCATAGCTCCATAGCTCCATACCTCCAGAGCTCCATAGCTCCATAGCTCCATACCTCCAGAGCTCCATAGCTCCAGAGCTCCATAGCTCCATAGCTCCATAGCACCAGAGCTCCATAGCTCCATAGCACCAGAGCTCCATACTTCCATAGCTCCAGGGCTCCATAGCTCCAGGGCTCCATACCTCCAGAGCTCCATAGCTCCATACTTCCAGAGCTCCATAGCTCCATACTTCCATAGCTCCATACTTCCATACCTCCATAGCTCCATACTTCCATAGCACCAGAGCTCCATACTTCCATAGCACCAGAGCTCCATACCTCCAGAGCTCCAGAGCTCCAGCCTGGGTGGCTGGTGGCTCCATAGCTCCATACTTCCATAGCCCTAAGTCAGAGAGTTGGCGAAAATTGCACTAAGTGCGAAAGCCCATTCATTTACAACGGCGTGTCCACAAGGCGGCGACATTTCCCCGTTACCGGTGGCTGCGCGGCGGGTGAGTGACAGAGCTTATCCGAGCGGCTGGAACTCTGCGCCGGCGTGGTCGAGCGTGAGGCCTCGGCCCTTTGGCTGCCTGGTACCTAAAACACTTCCATTGATCCAGCCACGGAGGGTGCTGGCTGGTGGCTCCATACCTCCATAGCTCCATAGCACCAGAGCTCCATAGCTCCATAGCACCAGAGCTCCATAGCTCCATAGCACCAGAGCTCCATACTTCCAGAGCTCCATAGCTCCATAGCTCCAGGGCTCCATACCTCCAGAGCTCCATAGCTCCATACTTCCAGAGCTCCATAGCTCCATACTTCCATAGCTCCATACTTCCATACCTCCATAGCTCCATACTTCCATAGCACCAGAGCTCCATACTTCCATAGCACCAGAGCTCCATACCTCCAGAGCTCCAGAGCTCCAGCCTGGGTGGCTGGTGGCTCCATAGCTCCATACTTCCATAGCTCTAAGTCAGAGAGTTGGCGAAAATTGCACTAAGTGCGAAAGCCCATTCATTTACAACGGCGTGTCCACAAGGCGGCGACATTTCCCCGTTACCGGTGGCTGCGCGGCGGGTGAGTGACAGAGCTTATCCGAGCGGCTGGAACTCTGCGCCGGCGTGGTCGAGCGTGAGGCCTCGGCCCTTTGGCTGCCTGGTACCTAAAACACTTCCATTGATCCAGCCACGGAGGGTGCTGGCTGGTGGCTCCATACCTCCATAGCTCCATAGCACCAGAGCTCCATAGCTCCATAGCACCAGAGCTCCATGGCTTCAGAGCTCCATAGCACCATAGCTCCATACCTCCAGAGCTCCATAGCTCCATACCTCCAGAGCTCCATACCTCCAGAGCTCCATACCTCCAGAGCTCCATAGCACCAGAGCTCCATGGCTTCAGAGCTCCATAGCACCATAGCTCCATACCTCCAGAGCTCCAGGGCTCCATAGCTCCATACCTCCAGAGCTCCATACCTCCAGAGCTCCATACCTCCAGAGCTCCATAGCACCAGAGCTCCATGGCTTCAGAGCTCCATAGCACCATAGCTCCATACCTCCAGAGCTCCAGGGCTCCATAGCTCCATACCTCCAGAGCTCCATACCTCCAGAGCTCCATACCTCCAGAGCTCCATAGCACCAGAGCTCCATGGCTTCAGAGCTCCATAGCACCATAGCTCCATACCTCCAGAGCTCCAGGGCTCCATAGCTCCATACCTCCAGAGCTCCATACCTCCAGAGCTCCATACCTCCAGAGCTCCAGAGCTCCATAGCACCAGAGCTCCATGGCTTCAGAGCTCCATAGCACCATAGCTCCATACCTCCAGACCTCCAGACCTCCAGGGCTCCATAGCTCCATACCTCCAGAGCTCCATACCTCCAGAGCTCCAGAGCTCCATAGCACCAGAGCTCCATGGCTTCAGAGCTCCATAGCACCATAGCTCCATACTTCCAGAGCTCCAGGGCTCCATAGCTCCATACCTCCAGAGCTCCATACCTCCAGAGCTCCAGAGCTCCATAGCACCAGAGCTCCATGGCTTCAGAGCTCCATAGCACCATAGCTCCATACCTCCAGAGCTCCAGGGCTCCAAAGCTCCATACCTCCAGAGCTCCATACCTCCAGAGCTCCATAGCTCCATAGCACCAGAGCTCCATAGCTCCATAGCACCAGAGCTCCATAGCACCAGAGCTCCATAGCACCAGAGCTCCATAGCTCCATAGCACCAGAGCTCCATATCTCCATAGCACCAGAGCTCCATAGCTCCATAGCACCAGAGCTCCATACTTCCAGAGCTCCATAGCTCCATAGCTCCATAGCACCAGAGCTCCATAGCTCCATAGCACCAGAGCTCCATAGCTCCATAGCACCAGAGCTCCATACTTCCATAGCTCCATAGCTCCATACCTCCAGAGCTCCATAGCTCCATAGCTCCATACCTCCAGAGCTCCATAGCTCCAGAGCTCCATAGCTCCATAGCACCAGAGCTCCATAGCTCCATAGCACCAGAGCTCCATACTTCCATAGCTCCAGGGCTCCATAGCTCCAGGGCTCCATAGCTCCATACCTCCAGAGCTCCATAGCTCCATACTTCCAGAGCTCCATAGCTCCATAGCACCAGAGCTCCATAGCTCCATAGCACCAGAGCTCCATAGCTCCATAGCACCAGAGCTCCATAGCTCCATAGCACCAGAGCTCCATAGCTCCATAGCTCCAGGGCTCCATAGCTCCATAGCTCCAGGGCTCCATAGCTCCATAGCTCCAGGGCTCCATAGCTCCATAGCTCCATACCTCCAGAGCTCCATACCTCCAGAGCTCCATACCTCCATAGCACCAGAGCTCCATAGCTCCAGGGCTCCAGGGCTCCATAGCTCCATACCTCCAGAGCTCCATAGCTCCATACTTCCAGAGCTCCATAGCTCCATAGCTCCATACTTCCATAGCTCCATAGCTCCATACTTCCATAGCACCTGAGCTCCATACCTCCAGAGCTCCATAGCTCCAGCCTGGGTGGCTGGTGGCTCCATAGCTCCATACTTCCATAGCTCTAAGTCAGAGAGTTGGCGAAAATTGCACTAAGTGCGAAAGCCCATTCATTTACAACGGCGTGTCCGCCAGGCGGCGACATTTCCCCGTTACCGGTGGCTGCGCGGCGGGTGAGTGACAGAGCTTATCCGAGCGGCTGGAACTCTGCGCCGGCGTGGTCGAGCGTGAGGCCTCGGCCCTTTGGCTGCCTGGTACCTAAAACACTTCCATTGATCCAGCCACGGAGGGTGCTGGCTGGTGGCTCCATACCTCCATAGCTCCATAGCACCAGAGCTCCATAGCTCCATAGCACCAGAGCTCCATGGCTTCAGAGCTCCATAGCACCATAGCTCCATACCTCCAGAGCTCCAGGGCTCCATAGCTCCATACCTCCAGAGCTCCATACCTCCAGAGCTCCATACCTCCAGAGCTCCATAGCACCAGAGCTCCATGGCTTCAGAGCTCCATAGCACCATAGCTCCATACCTCCAGAGCTCCAGGGCTCCATAGCTCCATACCTCCAGAGCTCCATACCTCCAGAGCTCCATACCTCCAGAGCTCCAGAGCTCCATAGCACCAGAGCTCCATGGCTTCAGAGCTCCATAGCACCATAGCTCCATACCTCCAGAGCTCCAGGGCTCCATAGCTCCATACCTCCAGAGCTCCATACCTCCAGAGCTCCAGAGCTCCATAGCACCAGAGCTCCATGGCTTCAGAGCTCCATAGCACCATAGCTCCATACCTCCAGAGCTCCAGGGCTCCATAGCTCCATACCTCCAGAGCTCCATACCTCCAGAGCTCCAGAGCTCCATAGCACCAGAGCTCCATGGCTTCAGAGCTCCATAGCACCATAGCTCCATACCTCCAGAGCTCCAGGGCTCCAAAGCTCCATACCTCCAGAGCTCCATACCTCCAGAGCTCCATACCTCCAGAGCTCCATAGCTCCATAGCACCAGAGCTCCATAGCTCCATAGCACCAGAGCTCCATAGCACCAGAGCTCCATAGCACCAGAGCTCCATAGCTCCATAGCACCAGAGCTCCATAGCTCCATAGCACCAGAGCTCCATAGCTCCATAGCACCAGAGCTCCATACTTCCAGAGCTCCATAGCTCCATAGCACCAGAGCTCCATAGCTCCATAGCACCAGAGCTCCATAGCTCCATAGCACCAGAGCTCCATACTTCCATAGCTCCATAGCTCCATACCTCCAGAGCTCCATAGCTCCATAGCTCCATACCTCCAGAGCTCCATAGCTCCAGAGCTCCATAGCTCCATAGCACCAGAGCTCCATAGCTCCATAGCACCAGAGCTCCATACTTCCATAGCTCCAGGGCTCCATAGCTCCAGGGCTCCATAGCTCCATACCTCCAGAGCTCCATAGCTCCATACTTCCAGAGCTCCATAGCTCCATAGCACCAGAGCTCCATAGCTCCATAGCACCAGAGCTCCATAGCTCCATAGCACCAGAGCTCCATAGCTCCATAGCACCAGAGCTCCATAGCTCCATAGCTCCAGGGCTCCATAGCTCCATAGCTCCAGGGCTCCATAGCTCCATAGCTCCAGGGCTCCATAGCTCCATAGCTCCATACCTCCAGAGCTCCATACCTCCAGAGCTCCATACCTCCATAGCACCAGAGCTCCATAGCTCCAGGGCTCCAGGGCTCCATAGCTCCATACCTCCAGAGCTCCATAGCTCCATACTTCCAGAGCTCCATAGCTCCATAGCTCCATACTTCCATAGCTCCATAGCTCCATACTTCCATAGCACCTGAGCTCCATACCTCCAGAGCTCCATAGCTCCAGCCTGGGTGGCTGGTGGCTCCATAGCTCCATACTTCCATAGCTCTAAGTCAGAGAGTTGGCGAAAATTGCACTAAGTGCGAAAGCCCATTCATTTACAACGGCGTGTCCGCCAGGCGGCGACATTTCCCCGTTACCGGTGGCTGCGCGGCGGGTGAGTGACAGAGCTTATCCGAGCGGCTGGAACTCTGCGCCGGCGTGGTCGAGCGTGAGGCCTCGGCCCTTTGGCTGCCTGGTACCTAAAACACTTCCATTGATCCAGCCACGGAGGGTGCTGGCTGGTGGCTCCATACCTCCATAGCTCCATAGCACCAGAGCTCCATAGCTCCATAGCACCAGAGCTCCATGGCTTCAGAGCTCCATAGCACCATAGCTCCATACCTCCAGAGCTCCAGGGCTCCATAGCTCCATACCTCCAGAGCTCCATACCTCCAGAGCTCCATACCTCCAGAGCTCCATAGCACCAGAGCTCCATGGCTTCAGAGCTCCATAGCACCATAGCTCCATACCTCCAGAGCTCCAGGGCTCCATAGCTCCATACCTCCAGAGCTCCATACCTCCAGAGCTCCATACCTCCAGAGCTCCATAGCACCAGAGCTCCATGGCTTCAGAGCTCCATAGCACCATAGCTCCATACCTCCAGAGCTCCAGGGCTCCATAGCTCCATACCTCCAGAGCTCCATACCTCCAGAGCTCCAGAGCTCCATAGCTCCATAGCACCAGAGCTCCATGGCTTCAGAGCTCCATAGCACCATAGCTCCATACCTCCAGAGCTCCAGGGCTCCATAGCTCCATACCTCCAGAGCTCCATACCTCCAGAGCTCCATACCTCCAGAGCTCCAGAGCTCCATAGCACCAGAGCTCCATGGCTTCAGAGCTCCATAGCACCATAGCTCCATACCTCCAGAGCTCCAGGGCTCCATAGCTCCATACCTCCAGAGCTCCATACCTCCAGAGCTCCAGAGCTCCATAGCACCAGAGCTCCATGGCTTCAGAGCTCCATAGCACCATAGCTCCATACCTCCAGAGCTCCAGGGCTCCATAGCTCCATACCTCCAGAGCTCCATACCTCCAGAGCTCCAGAGCTCCATAGCACCAGAGCTCCATGGCTTCAGAGCTCCATAGCACCATAGCTCCATACCTCCAGAGCTCCAGGGCTCCAAAGCTCCATACCTCCAGAGCTCCATACCTCCAGAGCTCCATACCTCCAGAGCTCCATAGCTCCATAGCACCAGAGCTCCATAGCTCCATAGCACCAGAGCTCCATAGCACCAGAGCTCCATAGCACCAGAGCTCTATAGCTCCATAGCACCAGAGCTCCATAGCTCCATAGCACCAGAGCTCCATAGCTCCATAGCACCAGAGCTCCATACTTCCAGAGCTCCATAGCTCCATAGCACCAGAGCTCCATAGCTCCATAGCACCAGAGCTCCATAGCTCCATAGCACCAGAGCTCCATACTTCCATAGCTCCATAGCTCCATACCTCCAGAGCTCCATAGCTCCATAGCTCCATACCTCCAGAGCTCCATAGCTCCAGAGCTCCATAGCTCCATAGCACCAGAGCTCCATAGCTCCATAGCACCAGAGCTCCATACTTCCATAGCTCCAGGGCTCCATAGCTCCAGGGCTCCATAGCTCCATACCTCCAGAGCTCCATAGCTCCATACTTCCAGAGCTCCATAGCTCCATAGCACCAGAGCTCCATAGCTCCATAGCACCAGAGCTCCATAGCTCCATAGCACCAGAGCTCCATAGCTCCATAGCACCAGAGCTCCATAGCTCCATAGCTCCAGGGCTCCATAGCTCCATAGCTCCAGGGCTCCATAGCTCCATAGCTCCAGGGCTCCATAGCTCCATAGCTCCATACCTCCAGAGCTCCATACCTCCAGAGCTCCATACCTCCATAGCACCAGAGCTCCATAGCTCCAGGGCTCCAGGGCTCCATAGCTCCATACCTCCAGAGCTCCATAGCTCCATACTTCCAGAGCTCCATAGCTCCATAGCTCCATACTTCCATAGCTCCATAGCTCCATACTTCCATAGCACCTGAGCTCCATACCTCCAGAGCTCCATAGCTCCAGCCTGGGTGGCTGGTGGCTCCATAGCTCCATACTTCCATAGCTCTAAGTCAGAGAGTTGGCGAAAATTGCACTAAGTGCGAAAGCCCATTCATTTACAACGGCGTGTCCGCCAGGCGGCGACATTTCCCCGTTACCGGTGGCTGCGCGGCGGGTGAGTGACAGAGCTTATCCGAGCGGCTGGAACTCTGCGCCGGCGTGGTCGAGCGTGAGGCCTCGGCCCTTTGGCTGCCTGGTACCTAAAACACTTCCATTGATCCAGCCACGGAGGGTGCTGGCTGGTGGCTCCATACCTCCATAGCTCCATAGCACCAGAGCTCCATAGCTCCATAGCACCAGAGCTCCATGGCTTCAGAGCTCCATAGCACCATAGCTCCATACCTCCAGAGCTCCAGGGCTCCATAGCTCCATACCTCCAGAGCTCCATACCTCCAGAGCTCCATACCTCCAGAGCTCCATAGCACCAGAGCTCCATGGCTTCAGAGCTCCATAGCACCATAGCTCCATACCTCCAGAGCTCCAGGGCTCCATAGCTCCATACCTCCAGAGCTCCATACCTCCAGAGCTCCATACCTCCAGAGCTCCATAGCACCAGAGCTCCATGGCTTCAGAGCTCCATAGCACCATAGCTCCATACCTCCAGAGCTCCAGGGCTCCATAGCTCCATACCTCCAGAGCTCCATACCTCCAGAGCTCCATACCTCCAGAGCTCCAGAGCTCCATAGCACCAGAGCTCCATGGCTTCAGAGCTCCATAGCACCATAGCTCCATACCTCCAGAGCTCCAGGGCTCCATAGCTCCATACCTCCAGAGCTCCATACCTCCAGAGCTCCAGAGCTCCATAGCACCAGAGCTCCATGGCTTCAGAGCTCCATAGCACCATAGCTCCATACCTCCAGAGCTCCAGGGCTCCATAGCTCCATACCTCCAGAGCTCCATACCTCCAGAGCTCCATACCTCCAGAGCTCCATAGCTCCATAGCACCAGAGCTCCATAGCTCCATAGCACCAGAGCTCCATAGCACCAGAGCTCCATAGCACCAGAGCTCCATAGCTCCATAGCACCAGAGCTCCATAGCTCCATAGCACCAGAGCTCCATAGCTCCATAGCACCAGAGCTCCATACTTCCAGAGCTCCATAGCTCCATAGCTCCATAGCACCAGAGCTCCATAGCTCCATAGCACCAGAGCTCCATGGCTTCAGAGCTCAATAGCACCATAGCTCCATACCTCCAGAGCTCCAGGGCTCCATAGCTCCATACCTCCAGAGCTCCATACCTCCAGAGCTCCATACCTCCAGAGCTCCATAGCACCAGAGCTCCATAGCTCCATAGCACCAGAGCTCCATAGCACCAGAGCTCCATAGCACCAGAGCTCCATAGCTCCATAGCACCAGAGCTCCATAGCTCCATAGCACCAGAGCTCCATACTTCCAGAGCTCCATAGCTCCATAGCTCCATAGCACCAGAGCTCCATAGCTCCATAGCACCAGAGCTCCATAGCTCCATAGCACCAGAGCTCCATACTTCCATAGCTCCATAGCTCCATACCTCCAGAGCTCCATAGCTCCATAGCTCCATACCTCCAGAGCTCCATAGCTCCAGAGCTCCATAGCTCCATAGCTCCAGAGCTCCATAGCTCCATAGCACCAGAGCTCCATACTTCCATAGCTCCAGGGCTCCATAGCTCCAGGGCTCCATACCTCCAGAGCTCCATAGCTCCATACTTCCAGAGCTCCATAGCTCCATACTTCCATAGCTCCATACTTCCATACCTCCATAGCTCCATACTTCCATAGCACCAGAGCTCCATACTTCCATAGCACCAGAGCTCCATACCTCCAGAGCTCCAGAGCTCCAGCCTGGGTGGCTGGTGGCTCCATAGCTCCATACTTCCATAGCTCTAAGTCAGAGAGTTGGCGAAAATTGCACTAAGTGCGAAAGCCCATTCATTTACAACGGCGTGTCCACAAGGCGGCGACATTTCCCCGTTACCGGTGGCTGCGCGGCGGGTGAGTGACAGAGCTTATCCGAGCGGCTGGAACTCTGCGCCGGCGTGGTCGAGCGTGAGGCCTCGGCCCTTTGGCTGCCTGGTACCTAAAACACTTCCATTGATCCAGCCACGGAGGGTGCTGGCTGGTGGCTCCATACCTCCATAGCTCCATAGCACCAGAGCTCCATAGCTCCATAGCACCAGAGCTCCATGGCTTCAGAGCTCCATAGCACCATAGCTCCATACCTCCAGAGCTCCAGGGCTCCATAGCTCCATACCTCCAGAGCTCCATACCTCCAGAGCTCCATACCTCCAGAGCTCCATAGCACCAGAGCTCCATGGCTTCAGAGCTCCATAGCACCATAGCTCCATACCTCCAGAGCTCCAGGGCTCCATAGCTCCATACCTCCAGAGCTCCATACCTCCAGAGCTCCATACCTCCAGAGCTCCAGAGCTCCATAGCACCAGAGCTCCATGGCTTCAGAGCTCCATAGCACCATAGCTCCATACCTCCAGAGCTCCAGGGCTCCATAGCTCCATACCTCCAGAGCTCCATACCTCCAGAGCTCCAGAGCTCCATAGCACCAGAGCTCCATGGCTTCAGAGCTCCATAGCACCATAGCTCCATACCTCCAGAGCTCCAGGGCTCCATAGCTCCATACCTCCAGAGCTCCATACCTCCAGAGCTCCAGAGCTCCATAGCACCAGAGCTCCATGGCTTCAGAGCTCCATAGCACCATAGCTCCATACCTCCAGAGCTCCAGGGCTCCAAAGCTCCATACCTCCAGAGCTCCATACCTCCAGAGCTCCATACCTCCAGAGCTCCATAGCTCCATAGCACCAGAGCTCCATAGCTCCATAGCACCAGAGCTCCATAGCACCAGAGCTCCATAGCACCAGAGCTCCATAGCTCCATAGCACCAGAGCTCCATAGCTCCATAGCACCAGAGCTCCATAGCTCCATAGCACCAGAGCTCCATACTTCCAGAGCTCCATAGCTCCATACCTCCATAGCACCAGAGCTCCATAGCTCCATAGCACCAGAGCTCCATAGCTCCATAGCACCAGAGCTCCATACTTCCATAGCTCCATAGCTCCATACCTCCAGAGCTCCATAGCTCCATAGCTCCATACCTCCAGAGCTCCATAGCTCCAGAGCTCCATAGCTCCATAGCACCAGAGCTCCATAGCTCCATAGCACCAGAGCTCCATACTTCCATAGCTCCAGGGCTCCATAGCTCCAGGGCTCCATAGCTCCATACCTCCAGAGCTCCATAGCTCCATACTTCCAGAGCTCCATAGCTCCATAGCACCAGAGCTCCATAGCTCCATAGCACCAGAGCTCCATAGCTCCATAGCACCAGAGCTCCATAGCTCCATAGCACCAGAGCTCCATAGCTCCATAGCTCCAGGGCTCCATAGCTCCATAGCTCCAGGGCTCCATAGCTCCATAGCTCCAGGGCTCCATAGCTCCATACCTCCAGAGCTCCATACCTCCAGAGCTCCATACCTCCATAGCACCAGAGCTCCATACCTCCAGGGCTCCATAGCTCCATACTTCCAGAGCTCCATAGCTCCATACTTCCATAGCTCCATACTTCCAGAGCTCCATAGCTCCATAGCTCCATAGCTCCATACTTCCATAGCTCCATAGCTCCATACTTCCATAGCACCTGAGCTCCATACCTCCAGAGCTCCATAGCTCCAGCCTGGGTGGCTGGTGGCTCCATAGCTCCATACTTCCATAGCTCTAAGTCAGAGAGTTGGCGAAAATTGCACTAAGTGCGAAAGCCCATTCATTTACAACGGCGTGTCCGCCAGGCGGCGACATTTCCCCGTTACCGGTGGCTGCGCGGCGGGTGAGTGACAGAGCTTATCCGAGCGGCTGGAACTCTGCGCCGGCGTGGTCGAGCGTGAGGCCTCGGCCCTTTGGCTGCCTGGTACCTAAAACACTTCCATTGATCCAGCCACGGAGGGTGCTGGCTGGTGGCTCCATACCTCCATAGCTCCATAGCACCAGAGCTCCATAGCTCCATAGCACCAGAGCTCCATGGCTTCAGAGCTCCATAGCACCATAGCTCCATACCTCCAGAGCTCCAGGGCTCCATAGCTCCATACCTCCAGAGCTCCATACCTCCAGAGCTCCATACCTCCAGAGCTCCATAGCACCAGAGCTCCATGGCTTCAGAGCTCCATAGCACCATAGCTCCATACCTCCAGAGCTCCAGGGCTCCATAGCTCCATACCTCCAGAGCTCCATACCTCCAGAGCTCCATACCTCCAGAGCTCCATAGCACCAGAGCTCCATGGCTTCAGAGCTCCATAGCACCATAGCTCCATACCTCCAGAGCTCCAGGGCTCCATAGCTCCATACCTCCAGAGCTCCATACCTCCAGAGCTCCATACCTCCAGAGCTCCATAGCACCAGAGCTCCATGGCTTCAGAGCTCCATAGCATCATAGCTCCATACCTCCAGAGCTCCAGGGCTCCATAGCTCCATACCTCCAGAGCTCCATACCTCCAGAGCTCCATACCTCCAGAGCTCCAGAGCTCCATAGCACCAGAGCTCCATGGCTTCAGAGCTCCATAGCACCATAGCTCCATACCTCCAGAGCTCCAGGGCTCCATAGCTCCATACCTCCAGAGCTCCATACCTCCAGAGCTCCAGAGCTCCATAGCACCAGAGCTCCATGGCTTCAGAGCTCCATAGCACCATAGCTCCATACCTCCAGAGCTCCAGGGCTCCATAGCTCCATACCTCCAGAGCTCCATACCTCCAGAGCTCCAGAGCTCCATAGCACCAGAGCTCCATGGCTTCAGAGCTCCATAGCACCATAGCTCCATACCTCCAGAGCTCCAGGGCTCCAAAGCTCCATACCTCCAGAGCTCCATACCTCCAGAGCTCCATAGCTCCATAGCACCAGAGCTCCATAGCTCCATAGCACCAGAGCTCCATAGCACCAGAGCTCCATAGCACCAGAGCTCCATAGCTCCATAGCACCAGAGCTCCATAGCTCCATAGCACCAGAGCTCCATAGCTCCATAGCACCAGAGCTCCATACTTCCAGAGCTCCATAGCTCCATAGCTCCATAGCACCAGAGCTCCATAGCTCCATAGCACCAGAGCTCCATAGCTCCATAGCACCAGAGCTCCATACTTCCATAGCTCCATAGCTCCATAGCTCCATACCTCCAGAGCTCCATAGCTCCATAGCTCCATACCTCCAGAGCTCCATAGCTCCAGAGCTCCATAGCTCCATAGCACCAGAGCTCCATAGCTCCATAGCACCAGAGCTCCATACTTCCATAGCTCCAGGGCTCCATAGCTCCAGGGCTCCATAGCTCCATACCTCCAGAGCTCCATAGCTCCATACTTCCAGAGCTCCATAGCTCCATAGCACCAGAGCTCCATAGCTCCATAGCACCAGAGCTCCATAGCTCCATAGCTCCAGGGCTCCATAGCTCCATAGCTCCAGGGCTCCATAGCTCCATAGCTCCAGGGCTCCATAGCTCCATAGCTCCATACCTCCAGAGCTCCATACCTCCAGAGCTCCATACCTCCATAGCACCAGAGCTCCATAGCTCCAGGGCTCCAGGGCTCCATAGCTCCATACCTCCAGAGCTCCATAGCTCCATACTTCCAGAGCTCCATAGCTCCATAGCTCCATACTTCCATAGCTCCATAGCTCCATACTTCCATAGCACCTGAGCTCCATACCTCCAGAGCTCCATAGCTCCAGCCTGGGTGGCTGGTGGCTCCATAGCTCCATACTTCCATAGCTCTAAGTCAGAGAGTTGGCGAAAATTGCACTAAGTGCGAAAGCCCATTCATTTACAACGGCGTGTCCGCCAGGCGGCGACATTTCCCCGTTACCGGTGGCTGCGCGGCGGGTGAGTGACAGAGCTTATCCGAGCGGCTGGAACTCTGCGCCGGCGTGGTCGAGCGTGAGGCCTCGGCCCTTTGGCTGCCTGGTACCTAAAACACTTCCATTGATCCAGCCACGGAGGGTGCTGGCTGGTGGCTCCATACCTCCATAGCTCCATAGCACCAGAGCTCCATAGCTCCATAGCACCAGAGCTCCATGGCTTCAGAGCTCCATAGCACCATAGCTCCATACCTCCAGAGCTCCAGGGCTCCATAGCTCCATACCTCCAGAGCTCCATACCTCCAGAGCTCCATAGCACCAGAGCTCCATGGCTTCAGAGCTCCATAGCACCATAGCTCCATACCTCCAGAGCTCCAGGGCTCCATAGCTCCATACCTCCAGAGCTCCATACCTCCAGAGCTCCATACCTCCAGAGCTCCATAGCACCAGAGCTCCATGGCTTCAGAGCTCCATAGCACCATAGCTCCATACCTCCAGGGCTCCATAGCTCCATACCTCCAGAGCTCCATACCTCCAGAGCTCCATACCTCCAGAGCTCCAGAGCTCCATAGCACCAGAGCTCCATGGCTTCAGAGCTCCATAGCACCATAGCTCCATACCTCCAGAGCTCCAGGGCTCCATAGCTCCATACCTCCAGAGCTCCATACCTCCAGAGCTCCAGAGCTCCATAGCACCAGAGCTCCATGGCTTCAGAGCTCCATAGCACCATAGCTCCATACCTCCAGAGCTCCAGGGCTCCATAGCTCCATACCTCCAGAGCTCCATACCTCCAGAGCTCCATACCTCCAGAGCTCCATAGCTCCATAGCACCAGAGCTCCATAGCTCCATAGCACCAGAGCTCCATAGCACCAGAGCTCCATAGCACCAGAGCTCCATAGCTCCATAGCACCAGAGCTCCATAGCTCCATAGCACCAGAGCTCCATAGCTCCATAGCACCAGAGCTCCATACTTCCAGAGCTCCATAGCTCCATAGCTCCATAGCACCAGAGCTCCATAGCTCCATAGCACCAGAGCTCCATGGCTTCAGAGCTCCATAGCACCATAGCTCCATACCTCCAGAGCTCCAGGGCTCCATAGCTCCATACCTCCAGAGCTCCATACCTCCAGAGCTCCATACCTCCAGAGCTCCATAGCACCAGAGCTCCATAGCTCCATAGCACCAGAGCTCCATAGCACCAGAGCTCCATAGCACCAGAGCTCCATAGCTCCATAGCACCAGAGCTCCATAGCTCCATAGCACCAGAGCTCCATACTTCCAGAGCTCCATAGCTCCATAGCTCCATAGCACCAGAGCTCCATAGCTCCATAGCACCAGAGCTCCATAGCTCCATAGCACCAGAGCTCCATACTTCCATAGCTCCATAGCTCCATACCTCCAGAGCTCCATAGCTCCATAGCTCCATACCTCCAGAGCTCCATACCTCCAGAGCTCCAGAGCTCCATAGCACCAGAGCTCCATGGCTTCAGAGCTCCATAGCACCATAGCTCCATACCTCCAGAGCTCCAGGGCTCCATAGCTCCATACCTCCAGAGCTCCATACCTCCAGAGCTCCAGAGCTCCATAGCACCAGAGCTCCATGGCTTCAGAGCTCCATAGCACCATAGCTCCATACCTCCAGAGCTCCAGGGCTCCATAGCTCCATACCTCCAGAGCTCCATACCTCCAGAGCTCCAGAGCTCCATAGCACCAGAGCTCCATGGCTTCAGAGCTCCATAGCACCATAGCTCCATACCTCCAGAGCTCCAGGGCTCCAAAGCTCCATACCTCCAGAGCTCCATACCTCCAGAGCTCCATACCTCCAGAGCTCCATAGCTCCATAGCACCAGAGCTCCATAGCTCCATAGCACCAGAGCTCCATAGCACCAGAGCTCCATAGCACCAGAGCTCCATAGCTCCATAGCACCAGAGCTCCATAGCTCCATAGCACCAGAGCTCCATAGCTCCATAGCACCAGAGCTCCATACTTCCAGAGCTCCATAGCTCCATAGCTCCATAGCACCAGAGCTCCATAGCTCCATAGCACCAGAGCTCCATAGCTCCATAGCACCAGAGCTCCATACTTCCATAGCTCCATAGCTCCATACCTCCAGAGCTCCATAGCTCCATAGCTCCATACCTCCAGAGCTCCATAGCTCCAGAGCTCCATAGCTCCATAGCACCAGAGCTCCATAGCTCCATAGCACCAGAGCTCCATACTTCCATAGCTCCAGGGCTCCATAGCTCCAGGGCTCCATAGCTCCATACCTCCAGAGCTCCATAGCTCCATACTTCCAGAGCTCCATAGCTCCATAGCACCAGAGCTCCATAGCTCCATAGCACCAGAGCTCCATAGCTCCATAGCACCAGAGCTCCATAGCTCCATAGCACCAGAGCTCCATAGCTCCATAGCACCAGAGCTCCATAGCTCCATAGCTCCAGGGCTCCATAGCTCCATAGCTCCAGGGCTCCATAGCTCCATAGCTCCAGGGCTCCATAGCTCCATAGCTCCATACCTCCAGAGCTCCATACCTCCAGAGCTCCATACCTCCATAGCACCAGAGCTCCATAGCTCCAGGGCTCCAGGGCTCCATAGCTCCATACCTCCAGAGCTCCATAGCTCCATACTTCCAGAGCTCCATAGCTCCATAGCTCCATACTTCCATAGCTCCATAGCTCCATACTTCCATAGCACCAGAGCTCCATACCTCCAGAGCTCCAGAGCTCCAGCCTGGGTGGCTGGTGGCTCCATAGCTCCATACTTCCATAGCTCTAAGTCAGAGAGTTGGCGAAAATTGCACTAAGTGCGAAAGCCCATTCATTTACAACGGCGTGTCCACAAGGCGGCGACATTTCCCCGTTACCGGTGGCTGCGCGGCGGGTGAGTGACAGAGCTTATCCGAGCGGCTGGAACTCTGCGCCGGCGTGGTCGAGCGTGAGGCCTCGGCCCTTTGGCTGCCTGGTACCTAAAACACTTCCATTGATCCAGCCACGGAGGGTGCTGGCTGGTGGCTCCATACCTCCATAGCTCCATAGCACCAGAGCTCCATAGCTCCATAGCACCAGAGCTCCATGGCTTCAGAGCTCCATAGCACCATAGCTCCATACCTCCAGAGCTCCAGGGCTCCATAGCTCCATACCTCCAGAGCTCCATACCTCCAGAGCTCCATACCTCCAGAGCTCCATAGCACCAGAGCTCCATGGCTTCAGAGCTCCATAGCACCATAGCTCCATACCTCCAGAGCTCCAGGGCTCCATAGCTCCATACCTCCAGAGCTCCATACCTCCAGAGCTCCATACCTCCAGAGCTCCAGAGCTCCATAGCACCAGAGCTCCATGGCTTCAGAGCTCCATAGCACCATAGCTCCATACCTCCAGAGCTCCAGGGCTCCATAGCTCCATACCTCCAGAGCTCCATACCTCCAGAGCTCCAGAGCTCCATAGCACCAGAGCTCCATGGCTTCAGAGCTCCATAGCACCATAGCTCCATACCTCCAGAGCTCCAGGGCTCCATAGCTCCATACCTCCAGAGCTCCATACCTCCAGAGCTCCAGAGCTCCATAGCACCAGAGCTCCATGGCTTCAGAGCTCCATAGCACCATAGCTCCATACCTCCAGAGCTCCAGGGCTCCAAAGCTCCATACCTCCAGAGCTCCATACCTCCAGAGCTCCATACCTCCAGAGCTCCATAGCTCCATAGCACCAGAGCTCCATAGCTCCATAGCACCAGAGCTCCATAGCACCAGAGCTCCATAGCACCAGAGCTCCATAGCTCCATAGCACCAGAGCTCCATAGCTCCATAGCACCAGAGCTCCATAGCTCCATAGCACCAGAGCTCCATACTTCCAGAGCTCCATAGCTCCATAGCTCCATAGCACCAGAGCTCCATAGCTCCATAGCACCAGAGCTCCATAGCTCCATAGCACCAGAGCTCCATACTTCCATAGCTCCATAGCTCCATACCTCCAGAGCTCCATAGCTCCATAGCTCCATACCTCCAGAGCTCCATAGCTCCAGAGCTCCATAGCTCCATAGCACCAGAGCTCCATAGCTCCATAGCACCAGAGCTCCATACTTCCATAGCTCCAGGGCTCCATAGCTCCAGGGCTCCATAGCTCCATACCTCCAGAGCTCCATAGCTCCATACTTCCAGAGCTCCATAGCTCCATAGCACCAGAGCTCCATAGCTCCATAGCACCAGAGCTCCATAGCTCCATAGCACCAGAGCTCCATAGCTCCATAGCACCAGAGCTCCATAGCTCCATAGCTCCAGGGCTCCATAGCTCCATAGCTCCAGGGCTCCATAGCTCCATAGCTCCAGGGCTCCATAGCTCCATAGCTCCATACCTCCAGAGCTCCATACCTCCAGAGCTCCATACCTCCATAGCACCAGAGCTCCATAGCTCCAGGGCTCCAGGGCTCCATAGCTCCATACCTCCAGAGCTCCATAGCTCCATACTTCCAGAGCTCCATAGCTCCATAGCTCCATACTTCCATAGCTCCATAGCTCCATACTTCCATAGCACCTGAGCTCCATACCTCCAGAGCTCCATAGCTCCAGCCTGGGTGGCTGGTGGCTCCATAGCTCCATACTTCCATAGCTCTAAGTCAGAGAGTTGGCGAAAATTGCACTAAGTGCGAAAGCCCATTCATTTACAACGGCGTGTCCGCCAGGCGGCGACATTTCCCCGTTACCGGTGGCTGCGCGGCGGGTGAGTGACAGAGCTTATCCGAGCGGCTGGAACTCTGCGCCGGCGTGGTCGAGCGTGAGGCCTCGGCCCTTTGGCTGCCTGGTACCTAAAACACTTCCATTGATCCAGCCACGGAGGGTGCTGGCTGGTGGCTCCATACCTCCATAGCTCCATAGCACCAGAGCTCCATAGCTCCATAGCACCAGAGCTCCATGGCTTCAGAGCTCCATAGCACCATAGCTCCATACCTCCAGAGCTCCAGGGCTCCATAGCTCCATACCTCCAGAGCTCCATACCTCCAGAGCTCCATACCTCCATAGCTCCATAGCACCAGAGCTCCATACTTCCATAGCTCCATAGCTCCATAGCTCCATACCTCCAGAGCTCCATAGCTCCATAGCTCCATACCTCCAGAGCTCCATAGCTCCAGAGCTCCATAGCTCCATAGCACCAGAGCTCCATAGCTCCATAGCACCAGAGCTCCATACTTCCATAGCTCCAGGGCTCCATAGCTCCAGGGCTCCATAGCTCCATACCTCCAGAGCTCCATAGCTCCATACTTCCAGAGCTCCATAGCTCCATAGCACCAGAGCTCCATAGCTCCATAGCACCAGAGCTCCATAGCTCCATAGCTCCAGGGCTCCATAGCTCCATAGCTCCAGGGCTCCATAGCTCCATAGCTCCAGGGCTCCATAGCTCCATAGCTCCATACCTCCAGAGCTCCATACCTCCAGAGCTCCATACCTCCATAGCACCAGAGCTCCATAGCTCCAGGGCTCCAGGGCTCCATAGCTCCATACCTCCAGAGCTCCATAGCTCCATACTTCCAGAGCTCCATAGCTCCATAGCTCCATACTTCCATAGCTCCATAGCTCCATACTTCCATAGCACCTGAGCTCCATACCTCCAGAGCTCCATAGCTCCAGCCTGGGTGGCTGGTGGCTCCATAGCTCCATACTTCCATAGCTCTAAGTCAGAGAGTTGGCGAAAATTGCACTAAGTGCGAAAGCCCATTCATTTACAACGGCGTGTCCGCCAGGCGGCGACATTTCCCCGTTACCGGTGGCTGCGCGGCGGGTGAGTGACAGAGCTTATCCGAGCGGCTGGAACTCTGCGCCGGCGTGGTCGAGCGTGAGGCCTCGGCCCTTTGGCTGCCTGGTACCTAAAACACTTCCATTGATCCAGCCACGGAGGGTGCTGGCTGGTGGCTCCATACCTCCATAGCTCCATAGCACCAGAGCTCCATAGCTCCATAGCACCAGAGCTCCATGGCTTCAGAGCTCCATAGCACCATAGCTCCATACCTCCAGAGCTCCAGGGCTCCATAGCTCCATACCTCCAGAGCTCCATACCTCCAGAGCTCCATACCTCCAGAGCTCCATAGCACCAGAGCTCCATGGCTTCAGAGCTCCATAGCACCATAGCTCCATACCTCCAGAGCTCCAGGGCTCCATAGCTCCATACCTCCAGAGCTCCATACCTCCAGAGCTCCATACCTCCAGAGCTCCATAGCACCAGAGCTCCATGGCTTCAGAGCTCCATAGCACCATAGCTCCATACCTCCAGGGCTCCATAGCTCCATACCTCCAGAGCTCCATACCTCCAGAGCTCCAGAGCTCCATAGCACCAGAGCTCCATGGCTTCAGAGCTCCATAGCACCATAGCTCCATACCTCCAGAGCTCCAGGGCTCCATAGCTCCATACCTCCAGAGCTCCATACCTCCAGAGCTCCAGAGCTCCATAGCACCAGAGCTCCATGGCTTCAGAGCTCCATAGCACCATAGCTCCATACCTCCAGAGCTCCAGGGCTCCATAGCTCCATACCTCCAGAGCTCCATACCTCCAGAGCTCCATACCTCCAGAGCTCCATAGCTCCATAGCACCAGAGCTCCATAGCTCCATAGCACCAGAGCTCCATAGCACCAGAGCTCCATAGCACCAGAGCTCCATAGCTCCATAGCACCAGAGCTCCATAGCTCCATAGCACCAGAGCTCCATAGCTCCATAGCACCAGAGCTCCATACTTCCAGAGCTCCATAGCTCCATAGCTCCATAGCACCAGAGCTCCATAGCTCCATAGCACCAGAGCTCCATGGCTTCAGAGCTCCATAGCACCATAGCTCCATACCTCCAGAGCTCCAGGGCTCCATAGCTCCATACCTCCAGAGCTCCATACCTCCAGAGCTCCATACCTCCAGAGCTCCATAGCACCAGAGCTCCATAGCTCCATAGCACCAGAGCTCCATAGCACCAGAGCTCCATAGCACCAGAGCTCCATAGCTCCATAGCACCAGAGCTCCATAGCTCCATAGCACCAGAGCTCCATACTTCCAGAGCTCCATAGCTCCATAGCTCCATAGCACCAGAGCTCCATAGCTCCATAGCACCAGAGCTCCATAGCTCCATAGCACCAGAGCTCCATACTTCCATAGCTCCATAGCTCCATACCTCCAGAGCTCCATAGCTCCATAGCTCCATACCTCCAGAGCTCCATACCTCCAGAGCTCCAGAGCTCCATAGCACCAGAGCTCCATGGCTTCAGAGCTCCATAGCACCATAGCTCCATACCTCCAGAGCTCCAGGGCTCCATAGCTCCATACCTCCAGAGCTCCATACCTCCAGAGCTCCAGAGCTCCATAGCACCAGAGCTCCATGGCTTCAGAGCTCCATAGCACCATAGCTCCATACCTCCAGAGCTCCAGGGCTCCATAGCTCCATACCTCCAGAGCTCCATACCTCCAGAGCTCCAGAGCTCCATAGCACCAGAGCTCCATGGCTTCAGAGCTCCATAGCACCATAGCTCCATACCTCCAGAGCTCCAGGGCTCCAAAGCTCCATACCTCCAGAGCTCCATAGCTCCAGAGCTCCATACCTCCAGAGCTCCATAGCTCCATAGCACCAGAGCTCCATAGCTCCATAGCACCAGAGCTCCATAGCACCAGAGCTCCATAGCACCAGAGCTCCATAGCTCCATAGCACCAGAGCTCCATAGCTCCATAGCACCAGAGCTCCATAGCTCCATAGCACCAGAGCTCCATACTTCCAGAGCTCCATAGCTCCATAGCTCCATAGCACCAGAGCTCCATAGCTCCATAGCACCAGAGCTCCATAGCTCCATAGCACCAGAGCTCCATACTTCCATAGCTCCATAGCTCCATACCTCCAGAGCTCCATAGCTCCATAGCTCCATACCTCCAGAGCTCCATAGCTCCAGAGCTCCATAGCTCCATAGCACCAGAGCTCCATAGCTCCATAGCACCAGAGCTCCATACTTCCATAGCTCCAGGGCTCCATAGCTCCAGGGCTCCATAGCTCCATACCTCCAGAGCTCCATAGCTCCATACTTCCAGAGCTCCATAGCTCCATAGCACCAGAGCTCCATAGCTCCATAGCACCAGAGCTCCATAGCTCCATAGCACCAGAGCTCCATAGCTCCATAGCACCAGAGCTCCATAGCTCCATAGCTCCAGGGCTCCATAGCTCCATAGCTCCAGGGCTCCATAGCTCCATAGCTCCAGGGCTCCATAGCTCCATAGCTCCATACCTCCAGAGCTCCATACCTCCAGAGCTCCATACCTCCATAGCACCAGAGCTCCATAGCTCCAGGGCTCCAGGGCTCCATAGCTCCATACCTCCAGAGCTCCATAGCTCCATACTTCCAGAGCTCCATAGCTCCATAGCTCCATACTTCCATAGCACCTGAGCTCCATACCTCCAGAGCTCCATAGCTCCAGCCTGGGTGGCTGGTGGCTCCATAGCTCCATACTTCCATAGCTCTAAGTCAGAGAGTTGGCGAAAATTGCACTAAGTGCGAAAGCCCATTCATTTACAACGGCGTGTCCGCCAGGCGGCGACATTTCCCCGTTACCGGTGGCTGCGCGGCGGGTGAGTGACAGAGCTTATCCGAGCGGCTGGAACTCTGCGCCGGCGTGGTCGAGCGTGAGGCCTCGGCCCTTTGGCTGCCTGGTACCTAAAACACTTCCATTGATCCAGCCACGGAGGGTGCTGGCTGGTGGCTCCATACCTCCATAGCTCCATAGCACCAGAGCTCCATAGCTCCATAGCACCAGAGCTCCATGGCTTCAGAGCTCCATAGCACCATAGCTCCATACCTCCAGAGCTCCAGGGCTCCATAGCTCCATACCTCCAGAGCTCCATACCTCCAGAGCTCCATACCTCCAGAGCTCCATAGCACCAGAGCTCCATGGCTTCAGAGCTCCATAGCACCATAGCTCCATACCTCCAGAGCTCCAGGGCTCCATAGTTCCATACCTCCAGAGCTCCATACCTCCAGAGCTCCATACCTCCAGAGCTCCAGAGCTCCATAGCACCAGAGCTCCATGGCTTCAGAGCTCCATAGCACCATAGCTCCATACCTCCAGAGCTCCAGGGCTCCATAGCTCCATACCTCCAGAGCTCCATACCTCCAGAGCTCCAGAGCTCCATAGCACCAGAGCTCCATGGCTTCAGAGCTCCATAGCACCATAGCTCCATACCTCCAGAGCTCCAGGGCTCCATAGCTCCATACCTCCAGAGCTCCATACCTCCAGAGCTCCAGAGCTCCATAGCACCAGAGCTCCATGGCTTCAGAGCTCCATAGCACCATAGCTCCATACCTCCAGAGCTCCAGGGCTCCAAAGCTCCATACCTCCAGAGCTCCATACCTCCAGAGCTCCATAGCTCCATAGCACCAGAGCTCCATAGCTCCATAGCACCAGAGCTCCATAGCACCAGAGCTCCATAGCACCAGAGCTCCATAGCTCCATAGCACCAGAGCTCCATAGCTCCATAGCACCAGAGCTCCATAGCTCCATAGCACCAGAGCTCCATACTTCCAGAGCTCCATAGCTCCATAGCTCCATAGCACCAGAGCTCCATAGCTCCATAGCACCAGAGCTCCATAGCTCCATAGCACCAGAGCTCCATACTTCCATAGCTCCATAGCTCCATACCTCCAGAGCTCCATAGCTCCATAGCTCCATACCTCCAGAGCTCCATAGCTCCAGAGCTCCATAGCTCCATAGCACCAGAGCTCCATAGCTCCATAGCACCAGAGCTCCATACTTCCATAGCTCCAGGGCTCCATAGCTCCAGGGCTCCATAGCTCCATACCTCCAGAGCTCCATAGCTCCATACTTCCAGAGCTCCATAGCTCCATAGCACCAGAGCTCCATAGCTCCATAGCACCAGAGCTCCATAGCTCCATAGCTCCAGGGCTCCATAGCTCCATAGCTCCAGGGCTCCATAGCTCCATAGCTCCATACCTCCAGAGCTCCATACCTCCAGAGCTCCATACCTCCATAGCACCAGAGCTCCATAGCTCCAGGGCTCCAGGGCTCCATAGCTCCATACCTCCAGAGCTCCATAGCTCCATACTTCCAGAGCTCCATAGCTCCATAGCTCCATACTTCCATAGCTCCATAGCTCCATACTTCCATAGCACCTGAGCTCCATACCTCCAGAGCTCCATAGCTCCAGCCTGGGTGGCTGGTGGCTCCATAGCTCCATACTTCCATAGCTCTAAGTCAGAGAGTTGGCGAAAATTGCACTAAGTGCGAAAGCCCATTCATTTACAACGGCGTGTCCGCCAGGCGGCGACATTTCCCCGTTACCGGTGGCTGCGCGGCGGGTGAGTGACAGAGCTTATCCGAGCGGCTGGAACTCTGCGCCGGCGTGGTCGAGCGTGAGGCCTCGGACCTTTGGCTGCCTGGTACCTAAAACACTTCCATTGATCCAGCCACGGAGGGTGCTGGCTGGTGGCTCCATACCTCCATAGCTCCATAGCACCAGAGCTCCATAGCTCCATAGCACCAGAGCTCCATGGCTTCAGAGCTCCATAGCACCATAGCTCCATACCTCCAGAGCTCCAGGGCTCCATAGCTCCATACCTCCAGAGCTCCATACCTCCAGAGCTCCATACCTCCAGAGCTCCATAGCACCAGAGCTCCATGGCTTCAGAGCTCCATAGCACCATAGCTCCATACCTCCAGAGCTCCAGGGCTCCATAGCTCCATACCTCCAGAGCTCCATACCTCCAGAGCTCCATACCTCCAGAGCTCCAGAGCTCCATAGCACCAGAGCTCCATGGCTTCAGAGCTCCATAGCACCATAGCTCCATACCTCCAGAGCTCCAGGGCTCCATAGCTCCATACCTCCAGAGCTCCATACCTCCAGAGCTCCAGAGCTCCATAGCACCAGAGCTCTATGGCTTCAGAGCTCCATAGCACCATAGCTCCATACCTCCAGAGCTCCAGGGCTCCATAGCTCCATACCTCCAGAGCTCCATACCTCCAGAGCTCCATACCTCCAGAGCTCCATAGCTCCATAGCACCAGAGCTCCATAGCTCCATAGCACCAGAGCTCCATAGCACCAGAGCTCCATAGCACCAGAGCTCCATAGCTCCATAGCACCAGAGCTCCATAGCTCCATAGCACCAGAGCTCCATAGCTCCATAGCACCAGAGCTCCATACTTCCAGAGCTCCATAGCTCCATAGCTCCATAGCACCAGAGCTCCATAGCTCCATAGCACCAGAGCTCCATGGCTTCAGAGCTCCATAGCACCATAGCTCCATACCTCCAGAGCTCCAGGGCTCCATAGCTCCATACCTCCAGAGCTCCATACCTCCAGAGCTCCATACCTCCAGAGCTCCATAGCACCAGAGCTCCATAGCTCCATAGCACCAGAGCTCCATAGCACCAGAACTCCATAGCACCAGAGCTCCATAGCTCCATAGCACCAGAGCTCCATAGCTCCATAGCACCAGAGCTCCATACTTCCAGAGCTCCATAGCTCCATAGCTCCATAGCACCAGAGCTCCATAGCTCCATAGCACCAGAGCTCCATAGCTCCATAGCACCAGAGCTCCATACTTCCATAGCTCCATAGCTCCATACCTCCAGAGCTCCATAGCTCCATAGCTCCATACCTCCAGAGCTCCATAGCTCCAGAGCTCCATAGCTCCATAGCTCCATAGCACCAGAGCTCCATAGCTCCATAGCACCAGAGCTCCATACTTCCATAGCTCCAGGGCTCCATAGCTCCAGGGCTCCATACCTCCAGAGCTCCATAGCTCCATACTTCCAGAGCTCCATAGCTCCATACTTCCATAGCTCCATACTTCCATACCTCCATAGCTCCATACTTCCATAGCACCAGAGCTCCATACTTCCATTGCACCAGAGCTCCATACCTCCAGAGCTCCAGAGCTCCAGCCTGGGTGGCTGGTGGCTCCATAGCTCCATACTTCCATAGCTCTAAGTCAGAGAGTTGGCGAAAATTGCACTAAGTGCGAAAGCCCATTCATTTACAACGGCGTGTCCACAAGGCGGCGACATTTCCCCGTTACCGGTGGCTGCGCGGCGGGTGAGTGACAGAGCTTATCCGAGCGGCTGGAACTCTGCGCCGGCGTGGTCGAGCGTGAGGCCTCGGCCCTTTGGCTGCCTGGTACCTAAAACACTTCCATTGATCCAGCCACGGAGGGTGCTGGCTGGTGGCTCCATACCTCCATAGCTCCATAGCACCAGAGCTCCATAGCTCCATAGCACCAGAGCTCCATGGCTTCAGAGCTCCATAGCACCATAGCTCCATACCTCCAGAGCTCCAGGGCTCCATAGCTCCATACCTCCAGAGCTCCATACCTCCAGAGCTCCATACCTCCAGAGCTCCATAGCACCAGAGCTCCATGGCTTCAGAGCTCCATAGCACCATAGCTCCATACCTCCAGAGCTCCAGGGCTCCATAGCTCCATACCTCCAGAGCTCCATACCTCCAGAGCTCCATACCTCCAGAGCTCCATAGCACCAGAGCTCCATGGCTTCAGAGCTCCATAGCACCATAGCTCCATACCTCCAGAGCTCCAGGGCTCCATAGCTCCATACCTCCAGAGCTCCATACCTCCAGAGCTCCATACCTCCAGAGCTCCAGAGCTCCATAGCACCAGAGCTCCATGGCTTCAGAGCTCCATAGCACCATAGCTCCATACCTCCAGAGCTCCAGGGCTCCATAGCTCCATACCTCCAGAGCTCCATACCTCCAGAGCTCCAGAGCTCCATAGCACCAGAGCTCCATGGCTTCAGAGCTCCATAGCACCATAGCTCCATACCTCCAGAGCTCCAGGGCTCCATAGCTCCATACCTCCAGAGCTCCATACCTCCAGAGCTCCAGAGCTCCATAGCACCAGAGCTCCATGGCTTCAGAGCTCCATAGCACCATCGCTCCATACCTCCAGAGCTCCAGGGCTCCAAAGCTCCATACCTCCAGAGCTCCATACCTCCAGAGCTCCATACCTCCAGAGCTCCATAGCTCCATAGCACCAGAGCTCCATAGCTCCATAGCACCAGAGCTCCATAGCACCAGAGCTCCATAGCACCAGAGCTCCATAGCTCCATAGCACCAGAGCTCCATAGCTCCATAGCACCAGAGCTCCATAGCTCCATAGCACCAGAGCTCCATACTTCCAGAGCTCCATAGCTCCATAGCTCCATAGCACCAGAGCTCCATAGCTCCATAGCACCAGAGCTCCATAGCACCAGAGCTCCATACTTCCATAGCTCCATAGCTCCATACCTCCAGAGCTCCATAGCTCCATAGCTCCATACCTCCAGAGCTCCATAGCTCCAGAGCTCCATAGCTCCATAGCACCAGAGCTCCATAGCTCCATAGCACCAGAGCTCCATACTTCCATAGCTCCAGGGCTCCATAGCTCCATACCTCCAGAGCTCCATAGCTCCATACTTCCAGAGCTCCATAGCTCCATAGCACCAGAGCTCCATAGCTCCATAGCACCAGAGCTCCATAGCTCCATAGCACCAGAGCTCCATAGCTCCATAGCACCAGAGCTCCATAGCTCCATAGCTCCAGGGCTCCATAGCTCCATAGCTCCAGGGCTCCATAGCTCCATAGCTCCAGGGCTCCATAGCTCCATAGCTCCATACCTCCAGAGCTCCATACCTCCAGAGCTCCATACCTCCATAGCACCAGAGCTCCATAGCTCCAGGGCTCCAGGGCTCCATAGCTCCATACCTCCAGAGCTCCATAGCTCCATACTTCCAGAGCTCCATAGCTCCATAGCTCCATACTTCCATAGCTCCATAGCTCCATACTTCCATAGCACCTGAGCTCCATACCTCCAGAGCTCCATAGCTCCAGCCTGGGTGGCTGGTGGCTCCATAGCTCCATACTTCCATAGCTCTAAGTCAGAGAGTTGGCGAAAATTGCACTAAGTGCGAAAGCCCATTCATTTACAACGGCGTGTCCGCCAGGCGGCGACATTTCCCCGTTACCGGTGGCTGCGCGGCGGGTGAGTGACAGAGCTTATCCGAGCGGCTGGAACTCTGCGCCGGCGTGGTCGAGCGTGAGGCCTCGGCCCTTTGGCTGCCTGGTACCTAAAACACTTCCATTGATCCAGCCACGGAGGGTGCTGGCTGGTGGCTCCATACCTCCATAGCTCCATAGCACCAGAGCTCCATAGCTCCATAGCACCAGAGCTCCATGGCTTCAGAGCTCCATAGCACCATAGCTCCATACCTCCAGAGCTCCAGGGCTCCATAGCTCCATACCTCCAGAGCTCCATACCTCCAGAGCTCCATACCTCCAGAGCTCCATAGCACCAGAGCTCCATGGCTTCAGAGCTCCATAGCACCATAGCTCCATACCTCCAGAGCTCCAGGGCTCCATAGCTCCATACCTCCAGAGCTCCATACCTCCAGAGCTCCATACCTCCAGAGCTCCATAGCACCAGAGCTCCATGGCTTCAGAGCTCCATAGCACCATAGCTCCATACCTCCAGAGCTCCAGGGCTCCATAGCTCCATACCTCCAGAGCTCCATACCTCCAGAGCTCCATACCTCCAGAGCTCCATAGCACCAGAGCTCCATGGCTTCAGAGCTCCATAGCACCATAGCTCCATACCTCCAGAGCTCCAGGGCTCCATAGCTCCATACCTCCAGAGCTCCATACCTCCATACCTCCAGAGCTCCAGAGCTCCATAGCACCAGAGCTCCATGGCTTCAGAGCTCCATAGCACCATAGCTCCATACCTCCAGAGCTCCAGGGCTCCATAGCTCCATACCTCCATACCTCCAGAGCTCCATACCTCCAGAGCTCCATACCTCCAGAGCTCCATAGCTCCATAGCACCAGAGCTCCATAGCTCCATAGCACCAGAGCTCCATAGCACCAGAGCTCCATAGCACCAGAGCTCCATAGCTCCATAGCACCAGAGCTCCATAGCTCCATAGCACCAGAGCTCCATAGCTCCATAGCACCAGAGCTCCATACTTCCAGAGCTCCATAGCTCCATAGCTCCATAGCACCAGAGCTCCATAGCTCCATAGCACCAGAGCTCCATGGCTTCAGAGCTCCATAGCACCATAGCTCCATACCTCCAGAGCTCCAGGGCTCCATAGCTCCATACCTCCAGAGCTCCATACCTCCAGAGCTCCATACCTCCAGAGCTCCATAGCACCAGAGCTCCATAGCTCCATAGCACCAGAGCTCCATAGCACCAGAGCTCCATAGCACCAGAGCTCCATAGCTCCATAGCACCAGAGCTCCATAGCTCCATAGCACCAGAGCTCCATACTTCCAGAGCTCCATAGCTCCATAGCTCCATAGCACCAGAGCTCCATAGCTCCATAGCACCAGAGCTCCATAGCTCCATAGCACCAGAGCTCCATACTTCCATAGCTCCATAGCTCCATACCTCCAGAGCTCCATAGCTCCATAGCTCCATACCTCCAGAGCTCCATAGCTCCAGAGCTCCATAGCTCCATAGCTCCAGAGCTCCATAGCTCCATAGCACCAGAGCTCCATACTTCCATAGCTCCAGGGCTCCATAGCTCCAGGGCTCCATACCTCCAGAGCTCCATAGCTCCATACTTCCAGAGCTCCATAGCTCCATACTTCCATAGCTCCATACTTCCATACCTCCATAGCTCCATACTTCCATAGCACCAGAGCTCCATACTTCCATAGCACCAGAGCTCCATACCTCCAGAGCTCCAGAGCTCCAGCCTGGGTGGCTGGTGGCTCCATAGCTCCATACTTCCATAGCTCTAAGTCAGAGAGTTGGCGAAAATTGCACTAAGTGCGAAAGCCCATTCATTTACAACGGCGTGTCCACAAGGCGGCGACATTTCCCCGTTACCGGTGGCTGCGCGGCGGGTGAGTGACAGAGCTTATCCGAGCGGCTGGAACTCTGCGCCGGCGTGGTCGAGCGTGAGGCCTCGGCCCTTTGGCTGCCTGGTACCTAAAACACTTCCATTGATCCAGCCACGGAGGGTGCTGGCTGGTGGCTCCATACCTCCATAGCTCCATAGCACCAGAGCTCCATAGCTCCATAGCACCAGAGCTCCATGGCTTCAGAGCTCCATAGCACCATAGCTCCATACCTCCAGAGCTCCAGGGCTCCATAGCTCCATACCTCCAGAGCTCCATACCTCCAGAGCTCCATACCTCCAGAGCTCCATAGCACCAGAGCTCCATGGCTTCAGAGCTCCATAGCACCATAGCTCCATACCTCCAGAGCTCCAGGGCTCCATAGCTCCATACCTCCAGAGCTCCATACCTCCAGAGCTCCATACCTCCAGAGCTCCATAGCACCAGAGCTCCATGGCTTCAGAGCACCAGAGCTCCATAGCACCAGAGCTCCAGGTCTCCATAGCACCAGAGCTCCATAGCTCCATAGCTCCAGGGCTCCATAGCTCCATAGCTCCAGGGCTCCATAGCTCCATAGCTCCAGGGCTCCATAGCTCCATAGCTCCATACCTCCAGAGCTCCATACCTCCAGAGCTCCATACCTCCATAGCACCAGAGCTCCATAGCTCCAGGGCTCCAGGGCTCCATAGCTCCATACCTCCAGAGCTCCATAGCTCCATACTTCCAGAGCTCCATAGCTCCATAGCTCCATACTTCCATAGCTCCATAGCTCCATACTTCCATAGCACCTGAGCTCCATACCTCCAGAGCTCCATAGCTCCAGCCTGGGTGGCTGGTGGCTCCATAGCTCCATACTTCCATAGCTCTAAGTCAGAGAGTTGGCGAAAATTGCACTAAGTGCGAAAGCCCATTCATTTACAACGGCGTGTCCACAAGGCGGCGACATTTCCCCGTTACCGGTGGCTGCGCGGCGGGTGAGTGACAGAGCTTATCCGAGCGGCTGGAACTCTGCGCCGGCGTGGTCGAGCGTGAGGCCTCGGCCCTTTGGCTGCCTGGTACCTAAAACACTTCCATTGATCCAGCCACGGAGGGTGCTGGCTGGTGGCTCCATACCTCCATAGCTCCATAGCACCAGAGCTCCATAGCTCCATAGCACCAGAGCTCCATGGCTTCAGAGCTCCATAGCACCATAGCTCCATACCTCCAGAGCTCCAGGGCTCCATAGCTCCATACCTCCAGAGCTCCATACCTCCAGAGCTCCATACCTCCAGAGCTCCATAGCACCAGAGCTCCATGGCTTCAGAGCTCCATAGCACCATAGCTCCATACCTCCAGAGCTCCAGGGCTCCATAGCTCCATACCTCCAGAGCTCCATACCTCCAGAGCTCCATACCTCCAGAGCTCCATAGCACCAGAGCTCCATGGCTTCAGAGCTCCATAGCACCATAGCTCCATACCTCCAGAGCTCCAGGGCTCCATAGCTCCATACCTCCAGAGCTCCATACCTCCAGAGCTCCATACCTCCAGAGCTCCATAGCACCAGAGCTCCATGGCTTCAGAGCTCCATAGCACCATAGCTCCATACCTCCAGAGCTCCAGGGCTCCATAGCTCCATACCTCCAGAGCTCCATACCTCCAGAGCTCCATACCTCCAGAGCTCCATAGCACCAGAGCTCCATGGCTTCAGAGCTCCATAGCACCATAGCTCCATACCTCCAGAGCTCCAGGGCTCCATAGCTCCATACCTCCATAGCTCCATAGCACCAGAGCTCCATAGCTCCATAGCACCAGAGCTCCATGGCTTCAGAGCTCCATAGCACCATAGCTCCATACCTCCAGAGCTCCAGGGCTCCATAGCTCCATACCTCCAGAGCTCCATACCTCCAGAGCTCCATACCTCCAGAGCTCCATAGCTCCATAGCACCAGAGCTCCATAGCTCCATAGCACCAGAGCTCCATAGCACCAGAGCTCCATAGCACCAGAGCTCCATAGCTCCATAGCACCAGAGCTCCATAGCTCCATAGCACCAGAGCTCCATAGCTCCATAGCACCAGAGCTCCATAGCTCCATAGCACCAGAGCTCCATAGCTCCATAGCTCCAGGGCTCCATAGCTCCATAGCTCCAGGGCTCCATAGCTCCATAGTTCCAGAGCTCCATAGCTCCATACTTCCATAAAGAGCCTGATTCACACGTCTCGGATGCATTAATTGAATCGTCTGACGCCGAGTCGGCTCCGCATGTTTTAAGAGCATTTGAGGACCGACAGAATCGACTCTTTGCTCAAAAAGCGGATGACGTGCCAACGGGTCACGTGACGGACGCAGAGCTAGCGAATATTACGTACGAGGAGTTGAACCAAACTCGCGAATCGTTAAAAGAAATTGAAGGTATGTCGAATTTTGTTTTATATATATATTATTTTTTTCTATCATATATTTATGTTATAGCATTGTTTCTTCTGTATACTTCAGGCGCTATTGACAGCCAAGCACAGGCTGCTCAACCTTCGAAGCGTCGGATGACTCGGAGTAGGAGGGGTCGAAAGAGGAGCAGGCTCACACACAACCCCCGCCCATCCTTCCGTGTGAGAGAGAGGCGTCTGAAAGATTCAAGGTCTCATGCGTGTGACGGTGAATGTATTTACAGACAGCAACTTCGCTCTTGTCTCAAAGTAATACAGACATTGACATCTGCAATTGAAACATCGATAGTTTAAAATAAAATAAAAAGGCAATGTCTGACCCTAAACTCACTCCAACTGAGGCAGACGTCATAACAAGCATTGGTGAAATAGATTTTGAAACCGATGAAACAAATCATGAATCACGTACACGGCAGAGATTTTGTGATACCCCTGAACTAGATCAACAAATCTTGACAATTAACAACGATATTGAAATGTTATCGGATGGTGCGTATAGGAGTCAAATATCAGAATTAACATCACACCTGCTATCTGCTCTAGAGGGTGTAAATGCGGTGGTATCGGGTGAGCAGAGTGCCCTCAGCCCCGATGTGCCTAATCATTTACTAAGTGTGGTAGAGGGTCTTAATAATCAAAATGTCAATGCTGGTAGCCAAAGTCCTATCCACATTTCTTCACAATTGTTAAACTTGATAACTGAATTAAATAACCACACGTATGAGAGTGTACGTTGTCTCAGTCCTAACATACCGGCTCAACTGATTGACATTATTAACGAGTTAAATGTACAGCCGCCTGACCCGACTCACGATAATCAATTTGTGTTGACTGATGAAATAATTGATGACATGTGCGTTGAACCCTGTATTAATGGTAGCGACATAGCGCCGTGCCTACCAACTCGTCAACAGCCTAACAACTGCGCTGTAATAATTGATCATCAAATTGGGGTTATTGATGATGATGATGATGATGATGATGATACAGCGTCGTCTCAACATACGGCGTTTCAGCAACCTGACGCTACCTCTCAGCCTCGTGTTCAACCCGCAGGCTCGGAACCTGTTGCTACCTCTCAGCCTCTAAGTCGTGTTCAACAAGGTGGCTCGGCTGTAGTTAACAGACCCCATTTCAATAATGTTGAAGTGCGGAGACGTATAAATCCCCCCATGCAATCGGATAGCAGGGATTTTGCTTCTTTTTACATGCATATCGAAAATAACATCGAAGGTGTTTTGGAGGAGGTAGATGACATTGCACAAACGGGGGATGCAATTCAGATTGAGATTGTGGGGGGTGGTGACGAAAGAGCACATACCTACCAGCAAATGACTGATATAGACTCTATGAGGGAGCATGTACAAAGTATGCTAGAGCGTTTAGCACAGTCTAACACAGAACTTATGCTCGATGAAGGTTTAGAATTAGTGGTACAAATATTCAAGCCTTTGCGTGGGGGTATGCGCCGCAAACTGATACAGTCCACTAATGTAGAAATATTAAAGAGAAAAAAACGACATTTGTACATGACTCTTAACAAAGACAACAATCTATGCTTTGCTCTAGCGTTAGCACATCTGCTAAACAGCTCGCTAACAACAAAGCAGGCCACACAACAGGCTCGGCTCTTACAAGAGAGTGTAGGTTTGAACTGTCACACAGCTGTAACTCTGGCTGATGTACACAAATTCGAGAAAGCCATCAAAAGAAAGATAGTTGTAATGTTCAGAAAAGCCGACTGCCGTCCTATGACTTTTTTTGAGACTCACTACCCCAAATCAGCCGATGATATTTTGTTTATCCTTTTACTAGAGAATCATTTCTACGGCATTAAATCCATTGAGGGGTTTGTAGGTCATACATATTTCTGTAGACACTGCTTCAAAGGTCACGAGAATTGGGAGCTGCATCGGTGCCCGGGGCACTGTCACGTGTGTCTTGATGCGAGATGTAAACAGCTACCCTTTAAACGTGTAATCTGTCCTGATTGTAATAAGACTTGTTATAATGACGAGTGTTTTATCAAACATAAAGAGCCGCGCAAGGCGAGAAGGTCAGACATCCTCAAAACTAACTGTGACACATATAAAAAATGCATGCAATGTGGCTTGCAATATTATGTGAAACCAGGTGCTAGTCGTGTCAAGCATCAATGCCTCGCTAAAAAATGTGCTGTGTGCGGTGACGAGTTGAGGGGAGATACATTGCTTGATCCTCATCTGTGTTACATCCAACCTCTAAAAGCACAGCCTCCTTGTAGAAATGTAATATACTACAATTTTGAAACCTATGTAGATGAAGACGGGTCACTCAAACCATTTCTTGTTTGTTGCAAATCGAATAGTATGGAGAAGCATTGGTTTGGTACCGATTGTGTCGACGGTTTTGTTAGTTTTTTCAGAAACCCTCGTTTCAAAGGTTCGACTTTTGTAGCACATAATGCTAGAGGTTTTGATTCCTACATTTTACTCAACAGAATGATCGATCTGGGCGTCAAATTTGACATTATAATGCAAGGGAGTAAGGTTCTCTCTTTTGTGGATGTTGATTTGAAATCGCGATACATAGACTCGCTCTCATTTCTGACCATGGCGCTAAGTGCGATCCCAAAGGCCCTAGGGTTTGAAGACAAATCAAAGGGGTACTTTCCACACAAATTCAGCTCGCTGGCTCATCTGAATTATGTAGGGTCTTATCCCGAGCCTTCGTATTACGATGTTGAACGCCTGGCCCCCTCAGAGCGTGCAAAGTTCTACGAATGGTATGACAAAAACAGTATGGGGACGTTTGATTTTGCCCAGCAGGCTGTAGCCTACTGTAAGAATGACGTGAACTTGTTATTCCAGGGTGGTGAGACATTCAGGGGGGAGTTTTTCGAAGCTACAGGTTGTGACCCGTTCAACGCTGTGACAATCGCCTCAGCCTGCATGATTGTGTTCCGCACAAGATTCCTGAAGCCTCAAACACTAGCCATTACACCTGCAGACAACTACACGAGCCAATATAAAGCTTTCTCGCAAGACGCTATCCAATATTTGCTGTGGGTCATGCACAGTCAAAATGTTCACATCAGACACGCTTTAAACGGCGGGGAAGTCAAAATAGACAACTTCTTTGTAGACGGTTATAGAGAGGATGGAGGTGTGCGTATAGTGTATGAATATTTTGGATGCTATCACCACGGTTGTTCAGAATGCTTCGATCTTGCTAAAATATGTCCGACGACAAAACGCCCCTTTCAGGAAAGGTTCGATGCCACCCAAAAGAAAATTCGAGAACTACGTCTTAAACCGAATTTGCAACTTGTAATTATGTGGGAGCACGAATGGTTGCGAATGAAAAAGTTAGACGCGGCGACGGGGGAATTCATCAAAAAAGCTAAATTCCCATCACCGCTAAAGCCTAGACAAGGTTTGTTCGGGGGGCGGACAAACGCGTTTGTTTTAAGATATACCCCAAAACCTAACGAACGTGTGCTTTATGTTGATGTCACGTCGCTGTATCCATTTATCAATAGCACCTGTCTCTACCCCATTGATCATCCTGAAATCTTCCACAATGACTTCAAGGACCCCAGGATGTATTTCGGCTTCATCAGCGCTACAGTTAACCCACCGAGGGGGTTATATTTTCCTGTTTTGCCCTACAAATCACCTAAAGGTAAACTGCTATTCACATTATGTCGCACCTGTGGCGATGCCAACAATCAAAATACAGCGTGTGCGCACACTGATGAGCAAAGGTCATTAACGGGTGTCTGGACAACCCCTGAATTCGCCAAGGCTCTCGACCTCGGTTACAGCGTTGTGAATATTTCCGAGGTATGGCATTACAGTCGAAAGAGTGACACCATTTTTACCGACTATATGAGGACTTTTTTGAAAGGTAAACAGGAATCTTCAGGGTACCCCGCACATGTCATCAATCAGGCTGATAGAAACCAGTATATCGAGGATTATAAGACGCATCAAAATATTCAACTAGATCCTTCCAAAATTAGAGTGAATCCTGGAAAAAGGCAAGTTTCAAAACTATGTCTGAACAATCTCTGGGGTAAGTTGGCGCAGCGTGAGAACATGCCAAGCACAAAGATTGTGACAAAAACTAAGGATTTTCTCGAGCTGCTTTTTTCAGGTCTGTATGACGTGACATTTATCCACTTTCTCAACAAAAAACGATGGTGCAGTATTGTTTCCGAACAAACACTGAGAAACCATTGACGAAAACTACGAATGTGGCTGCGGCGTGTTTTACAACGGCGTACGCTCGTTTGAAAATGTATGGCTATTTGGAAATGCTACAGAACCGGGTTTTGTACACTGATACGGACAGTATTATCTATACAGCTTTGCCCGGTGAAAGCGTTCTCCCTCTGGGAGACTATCTGGGTGATTTGACAGACGAGCTTTCCAACGAATAGGCTGTTGGGGGCTAGGGAGTATCGAGTTGATCATTATACATGAAGAAATAACCAATTTCATCGTTTGGTTTATGTTTTACACGCGTTTTAAATTTTATTGCCGAAATCGCTTTTTCTCGCCGAGATAAGCACGTTTTCTGAAATGCTGCTCTCCCGTCACTCTGATTAAAATGTTATGAAAAAATAGGCTGTTGGGGGCTAGGGAGTATCGAGTTGATCATTATACATGAAGAAATAACCAATTTCATCGTTTGGTTTATGTTTTACACGCGTTTTAAATTTTATTGCCGAAATCGCTTTTTCTCGCCGAGATAAGCACGTTTTCTGAAATGCTGCTCTCCCGTCACTCTGATTAAAATGTTATGAAAAAATAGGCTGTTGGGGGCTAGGGAGCATCGAGTTGATCATTATACATGAAGAAATAACCAATTTCATCGTTTGGTTTATGTTTTACACGCGTTTTAAATTTTATTGCTGAAATCGCTTTTTCTCGCCGAGATAAGCACGTTTTCTGAAATGCTGCTCTCCCGTCACTCTGATTAAAATGTTACGAAAAAATAGGCTGTTGGGGGCTAGGGAGCATCGAGTTGATCATTATACATGAAGAAATAACCAATTTCATCGTTTGGTTTATGTTTTACACGCGTTTTAAATTTTATTGCCGAAATCGCTTTTTCTCGCCGAGATAAGCACGTTTTCTGAAATGCTGCTCTCCCGTCACTCTGATTAAAATGTTACGAAAAAATAGGCTGTTGGGGGCTAGGGAGCATCGAGTTGATCATTATACATGAAGAAATAACCAATTTCATCGTTTGGTTTATGTTTTACACGCGTTTTAAATTTTAGTGCTGAAATCGCTTTTTCTCGCCGAGATAAGCACGTTTTCTGAAATGCTGCTCTCCCGTCACTCTGATTAAAATGATACGAAAAAATAGGCTGTTGGGGGCTAGGGAGTATCGAGTTGATCATTATACATGAAGAAATAACCAATTTCATCGTTTGGTTTATGTTTTACACGCGTTTTAAATTATATTGCCAAAATCGCTTTTTCTCGCCGAGATAAGCACGTTTTCTGAAATGCTGCTCTCCCGTCACTCTGGTTAAAGTGTTCACAGGCGTGATCATGAAACAACTGAAACGTGGGAAAGCGCTCAGATTTTAGCTGGCAATCGGCACGGTGAGGCAGGTACAGCTTGAGCAAGGCGCAGTAATACTCCTCGGGATTCTTTTGTTCAGAGTACTTACAGTATTTGATGACCGCGTGTTTTTCTGTTCTTTTCTGGACAAAGCCCATCTCGTTCAACAGAGGCAAAACTGTCAGGATTGATGAAGGAGGAATGGAGCAGGGCGACCAAGTGCAGCTTGGACCAGGGTTTATTTGAGGAACTCAAAAACAGACTCGGCAAAACTGACATGACTTAACAAAGTAACATGACTTCCGAACCAAAACCAACAAGATGACTGACCGACAGGGACGTGAGACAGAAGATGTGAAGACAAAAAGACAACAGCAACAAAAAGACAGAAAGACAAAAAGACAATGATCCGACGGGGCATGAGGGGCAGACAGGACTTATATACATGACATGGTAACAAGAGGCAGGTGAGCACAATCAAACCAATCAGGGGCACACAGGAGGGGAGGGGCGAGCACACGGGCAAAACCATAACAGACACATGGAGGGGACGAGGCGTGACAGTATCCCCCTCCAAGGGGACGGCCCCCGACGTCCCAAAAAAAAAACCCAAAACCCCCACGTAGCAAACGGCCAGTCAGAACCGCAATCGGCAGCTACCCGGGGACATGAACTGCAACCGGCGGCGTTCAGGGAGCCAGGGCCACACTCGCGGCACACACTGGGAACCTGAACCGCAATCAGCGGCAAACTCGGGGACATGAACCGCAATCGAGGGCGTTCAGGGAGCCAGGGCCACACTTGCGGCACACACTGGGAACCTGAACCGCAATCAGCGGCAAACTCGGGGACATTAACCGCAATCAGCGGCAAACTCGGGGACATGAACCGCAACTGGCGGCGTTCAGGGAGCCAGGGCCACACTCGCGGCACACACTGGGAACCTGAACCGCAATCAGCGGCAAACTCGGGGACATGAACCGCAATCGGCGGCAACTCTGGAAGTCCGTACGCCAATCAACGCTACAATATAGTTCCATGGGAGCCACCTGGCGACTAGCCAGGTTTGTCGGGATGGGACTGCACGTCGCACGCCGCCGAAGGCCGACTGGGTGACGGCCGCTGGATCCACGCCGCCGAAACTGGTGGCGGCCGCAGCATCCGCGCCGTCGGAAGTGTCGGGGGGCGGCCGTGCGTCTTGCGCCGATGAAAACCGACTGGGTGACGGCCGCTGGATCCGCGCCGCCGGAACTGGTGGCGGCCGTAGCATCTGCGCCGTCGGAACTGTGTCGGGGGGGGCGGGGGGGGGGGGGCGGCCGTGTGTCTTGCGGCGCTGGAACTGGGTCGGGTGTCGCTGATAGGAGCCGATGGTGAAGTGAGGTCCAAGCGCTGGTCGCTGTGATGGTCGGATCATTCTGTCAGGATTGATGAAGGAGGAATGGAGCAGGGCGACCAAGTGCAGCTTGGACCAGGGTTTATTTGAGGAACTCAAAAACAGACTCGGCAAAACTGACATGACTTAACAAAGTATTAATCGAAATTTTGACGGTGGCGCACGGAAATATGACGCCATATGAAACAAATGATATTTTTTTTTCCTTTCTGTTTTATTCCACTGCAGGACACAACTCAATTTCCAAGGTGAGGCACGATTCAGTTGGTCAATTTTATGTTGTCATCATTATAAAGCGATTGTATTTCAAGTTCCTGTGATGACCATTTTATTACGATTATTGAAAGAATCAGAGTTGAATATAAAAAATAAATCCAACACAGCAACCGCCTCTTATGTAAAACCTCTTTACGCCTACTGAACCGAGCTGCAACCAAAGTAGTTGCTATTGGCCGTTTCGCTAATGCTAGCTCGTGGCGATGCTTCACAGAGAAAATGAACCAGGGCTTTTTTGATTCTCAAACGATTGTAATGAAAGTGACTTCTTTTGTGAAGCATCGCCGAAGCTACCAACCAAACGGCGCACACACGAGACAATCTTGGATTACACAAACAGCACAACCGTAAAGAGGATTAACACTTAAATATTTATACTCACTTTTTGGCAAATGCGCGCAAAATCACAGCTACAGTCTCATTCGATATCCGCCGTCTGTGACTTAGCACTGCGCGCGGGCTGCAACAATCGCGATAAGCGGATATAACTCACGCGAGACTTGGCGTGGTGACGTAACTTTCCAACGCAACAATCAACCCCAAAATATACATTGATTTTTCCACATAAGGCACTGTGAAACACAACCGCTTGTCAAGAAAACATCAAAATGTATTTATTTTACGGTATGCTTAAGAATAATTAAAACCATTAAGTTCGAAATAATTGTGTTATCCACGCAAACGCGAGGGGAAAAAAAACTACAATATGACGCCATATCCTGTCTCCGTGCGCCACCGTCAAAATTTCGATGAAATAAAGACTTAACATTTTATTACGATTATTGAAAGAATCAAAGTTGAATATAAAAAAAATAATTCGACACAGCAACAGCCTCTTATGTTAAACCTCTTTACGCCTATTGAACTACGGAGCCGAGCTGCAATCAAGGTAGTTGCTATTGTCCGTTTCGCTAATGCTAGCTCGTGGCGATGCTTCACAGAGAAAATGAACCAGGGCCTTTTTGATTCTCAAACGATTGTAATGAAAATAAAACCGGAAGTGACCCAAATCAAACCGGAAGTGAATTTATTGCAACAAAAAGTGCCCCAAATTGATTTTACCATCACATTTTAAAGATGAGTTATAGGAAGGCCTTTTAAACGTTATTTATTTTTTAATTGTTTTTCACACCAATTTATTTATTTATTTATTTGTTTATTTATTTATTATAATTGTTCTACATCATAATCATGAGGCGAGAACAGAAAACAGACTAGGTAAGTTTCTCATCATGACACATGTTTTATCTTTCTTTCAAAAGACAGTAAATGCTGCCATTTCACTCTTCTGTATTTTAACAGTTTCCTTTATCTGGCGAAAGCAGCTCATTCCAGAATCAAGGCCAGTGTGCCATCAGGTGCACAAGTCCAGCTCTTCGCACAAACATCAGTCCTTATTGCGTTGACTTATCCGCGAATCATTTTTGTCGCCATTCCCAAAAAGCAGCTCGTCCCAGAATCGAGGCCAGAGGTAGTCATGACAAATTACTTTATTGTAATGTAAGTGTAGAAAAGGAAAGTATTACATTTGAATGTATTGTAATTCATAGGCAAGGTTGTGTAAGCCCTCTGCAGAATCGTACATTTTTATTCAATTTTTTGGGATTGTCCTTTTTTTCTCCACAAAGACCTTGAGCATGCCAAAACATTCATAATGGACCAATGACTCCCAAACCAAAGTGGCGAGAAGCGGACTTCTCATTCTTTCGTGAGTAGCCAATAAGACGATTGTCATGAAAGAGCCTCTTTAAATTTGAATATCTTTTCCACCTCATGTCATCTCCACCTCAATGTTTGTTTTTTTATTTTTTCACGTTGCCTGTGGCTCCACACGCTCCTTTTGTCTAGACAGGAGCTCGGCCACCCTGGGAATCAACCTTGATGAGAACCGACCTATCTCGCCGGAGAAATGAATGACATTTTACGAAGATTCATGCGCCCAATGTTCTTCTTAACTTTCTATTGACTGAAAGCAAAACGTAAGTAAGCCTAATTCCAAACTCTTACATTTGTAAAGCCAAAACAAAATGGTTGTGCCCGAAAATAGGATACAGGTATGTGAATGTTTTCATGTCATTCACTCTATAGTACAAAGATACTCGTTGTACATGTGCTGGAAGTATGACTTCATTGTAATGTGACTTTCAAAAATGAATTGATTATGATATTATGTACAGCGAGAGCCAAGCATTTCAAGAAGACTTGTACAAGGGAGCCCTGCATCATGGAACACAAACTCCCAAACACACATGACTTCTCCTGATTCTTCTGTGAGTAGCCAACAAGGAAAATTGTCAGGAAGCACTCTTCAATTTTACCGCTTCTCCTCAACACCTCCTTCATGTTTTTCTAGTATGCTCTTGGCCCAAGAGTCTTGGATCCTGCCTGTGGTTCTGCATGCATGCAGTCATGCAGACAAAGAACACCTTGCCCTTTAACTGTCGGAAACTGTCCCTCTGCGAAGCCTCGTAGCATACAGTCTGTTTTCTGTTCTCATTTATTTATTTGTTTATTTATTTGTTGTTGATTTATTTTTTTGGCTATTTTTAACACTGCTTTAAACTTAGACGTTTTTAACCGTATTGCGTTGCACAATTGTCGGCCTTTCTATATCTCTTTGCCTTAAATTATGTTGACATTATCTTTTGTATATCATATGTACCCCCAGTCTGACTCACATCTACAATCATGCTACACTTAAACTTTAATAAAAATAGTTTGATTCAGTCGGGGGAAAAAACATTATCACATCAAATTATTAATTCAGTGAAACATTTATGGTTTTTTAAATTTCTGTTATTTCTTCAGAGTTTCTAAAAGTTATTTATAAAATTTCAAGCATTACATATTCACATACAAGTGAAGTCCAATTGATTTATTCTTGTTTGTCATTTGTTATGTTTATTATTTATTGAAACAGTAAAACATTTGATTTTTTTTTTTAGTTTTGAAGAGTTTTTTTTAATATTTCAAGCATTATATATTCGATTCTCTGATTAAAATGTTATGAAAAAATAGGCTGTTGGGGGCTAGGGAGTATCGAGTTGATCATTATACATGAAGAAATAACCAATTTCATCGTTTGGTTTATGTTTTACACGCGTTTTAAATTTTATTGCCGAAATCGCTTTTTCTCGCCGAGATAAGCACGTTTTCTGAAATGCTGCTCTCCCGTCACTCTGATTAAAATGTTATGAAAAAATAGGCTGTTGGGGGCTAGGGAGCATCGAGTTGATCATTATACATGAAGAAATAACCAATTTCATCGTTTGGTTTATGTTTTACACGCGTTTTAAATTTTATTGCTGAAATCGCTTTTTCTCGCCGAGATAAGCACGTTTTCTGAAATGCTGCTCTCCCGTCACTCTGATTAAAATGTTACGAAAAAATAGGCTGTTGGGGGCTAGGGAGCATCGAGTTGATCATTATACATGAAGAAATAACCAATTTCATCGTTTGGTTTATGTTTTACACGCGTTTTAAATTTTATTGCCGAAATCGCTTTTTCTCGCCGAGATAAGCACGTTTTCTGAAATGCTGCTCTCCCGTCACTCTGATTAAAATGTTACGAAAAAATAGGCTGTTGGGGGCTAGGGAGCATCGAGTTGATCATTATACATGAAGAAATAACCAATTTCATCGTTTGGTTTATGTTTTACACGCGTTTTAAATTTTAGTGCTGAAATCGCTTTTTCTCGCCGAGATAAGCACGTTTTCTGAAATGCTGCTCTCCCGTCACTCTGATTAAAATGATACGAAAAAATAGGCTGTTGGGGGCTAGGGAGTATCGAGTTGATCATTATACATGAAGAAATAACCAATTTCATCGTTTGGTTTATGTTTTACACGCGTTTTAAATTATATTGCCAAAATCGCTTTTTCTCGCCGAGATAAGCACGTTTTCTGAAATGCTGCTCTCCCGTCACTCTGGTTAAAGTGTTCACAGGCGTGATCATGAAACAACTGAAACGTGGGAAAGCGCTCAGATTTTAGCTGGCAATCGGCACGGTGAGGCAGGTACAGCTTGAGCAAGGCGCAGTAATACTCCTCGGGATTCTTTTGTTCAGAGTACTTACAGTATTTGATGACCGCGTGTTTTTCTGTTCTTTTCTGGACAAAGCCCATCTCGTTCAACAGAGGCAAAACTGTCAGGATTGATGAAGGAGGAATGGAGCAGGGCGACCAAGTGCAGCTTGGACCAGGGTTTATTTGAGGAACTCAAAAACAGACTCGGCAAAACTGACATGACTTAACAAAGTAACATGACTTCCGAACCAAAACCAACAAGATGACTGACCGACAGGGACGTGAGACAGAAGATGTGAAGACAAAAAGACAACAGCAACAAAAAGACAGAAAGACAAAAAGACAATGATCCGACGGGGCATGAGGGGCAGACAGGACTTATATACATGACATGGTAACAAGAGGCAGGTGAGCACAATCAAACCAATCAGGGGCACACAGGAGGGGAGGGGCGAGCACACGGGCAAAACCATAACAGACACATGGAGGGGACGAGGCGTGACAGTATCCCCCTCCAAGGGGACGGCCCCCGACGTCCCAAAAAAAAAACCCAAAACCCCCACGTAGCAAACGGCCAGTCAGAACCGCAATCGGCAGCTACCCGGGGACATGAACTGCAACCGGCGGCGTTCAGGGAGCCAGGGCCACACTCGCGGCACACACTGGGAACCTGAACCGCAATCAGCGGCAAACTCGGGGACATGAACCGCAATCGAGGGCGTTCAGGGAGCCAGGGCCACACTTGCGGCACACACTGGGAACCTGAACCGCAATCAGCGGCAAACTCGGGGACATTAACCGCAATCAGCGGCAAACTCGGGGACATGAACCGCAACTGGCGGCGTTCAGGGAGCCAGGGCCACACTCGCGGCACACACTGGGAACCTGAACCGCAATCAGCGGCAAACTCGGGGACATGAACCGCAATCGGCGGCAACTCTGGAAGTCCGTACGCCAATCAACGCTACAATATAGTTCCATGGGAGCCACCTGGCGACTAGCCAGGTTTGTCGGGATGGGACTGCACGTCGCACGCCGCCGAAGGCCGACTGGGTGACGGCCGCTGGATCCACGCCGCCGAAACTGGTGGCGGCCGCAGCATCCGCGCCGTCGGAAGTGTCGGGGGGCGGCCGTGCGTCTTGCGCCGATGAAAACCGACTGGGTGACGGCCGCTGGATCCGCGCCGCCGGAACTGGTGGCGGCCGTAGCATCTGCGCCGTCGGAACTGTGTCGGGGGGGGGGGGCGGCCGTGTGTCTTGCGGCGCTGGAACTGGGTCGGGTGTCGCTGATAGGAGCCGATGGTGAAGTGAGGTCCAAGCGCTGGTCGCTGTGATGGTCGGATCATTCTGTCAGGATTGATGAAGGAGGAATGGAGCAGGGCGACCAAGTGCAGCTTGGACCAGGGTTTATTTGAGGAACTCAAAAACAGACTCGGCAAAACTGACATGACTTAACAAAGTATTAATCGAAATTTTGACGGTGGCGCACGGAAATATGACGCCATATGAAACAAATGATATTTTTTTTTCCTTTCTGTTTTATTCCACTGCAGGACACAACTCAATTTCCAAGGTGAGGCACGATTCAGTTGGTCAATTTTATGTTGTCATCATTATAAAGCGATTGTATTTCAAGTTCCTGTGATGACCATTTTATTACGATTATTGAAAGAATCAGAGTTGAATATAAAAAATAAATCCAACACAGCAACCGCCTCTTATGTAAAACCTCTTTACGCCTACTGAACCGAGCTGCAACCAAAGTAGTTGCTATTGGCCGTTTCGCTAATGCTAGCTCGTGGCGATGCTTCACAGAGAAAATGAACCAGGGCTTTTTTGATTCTCAAACGATTGTAATGAAAGTGACTTCTTTTGTGAAGCATCGCCGAAGCTACCAACCAAACGGCGCACACACGAGACAATCTTGGATTACACAAACAGCACAACCGTAAAGAGGATTAACACTTAAATATTTATACTCACTTTTTGGCAAATGCGCGCAAAATCACAGCTACAGTCTCATTCGATATCCGCCGTCTGTGACTTAGCACTGCGCGCGGGCTGCAACAATCGCGATAAGCGGATATAACTCACGCGAGACTTGGCGTGGTGACGTAACTTTCCAACGCAACAATCAACCCCAAAATATACATTGATTTTTCCACATAAGGCACTGTGAAACACAACCGCTTGTCAAGAAAACATCAAAATGTATTTATTTTACGGTATGCTTAAGAATAATTAAAACCATTAAGTTCGAAATAATTGTGTTATCCACGCAAACGCCACCCAGGCTGGAGCTATGGAGCTCTGGAGGTATGGAGCTCTGGTGCTATGGAAGTATGGAGCTATGGAGCTATGGAAGTATGGAGCTATGGAGCTCTGGAAGTATGGAGCTATGGAGCTCTGGAGCTCTGGTG
>NW_028232057.1:110000-145000 GCF_054491065.1 Syngnathus leptorhynchus
TGACACTTTGTGTCATTTTATCCGAGCGGGCGGGCGCCGCAAGGCGGACCGTCCGGGGCGACTCTCGGCCTGTGTTTAAGGAGCCGGCCGGGCATCACGCTCCTTCCTTGGATGGACAACATTCGCAGTTGACACTTTGTGTCATTTTATCCGAGCGGACGGGCGCCGCGAGGCGGACCGTCCGGGGCGACTCTCGGCCTGTGTTTAAGGAGCCGGCCGGGCATCACGCTCCTTCCTTGGATGGACAACATTCGTAGTTGACACTTTGTGTCATTTTATCCGAGCGGGCGGGCGCCGCGAGGCGGACCGTCCGGGGCGACTCTCGGCCTGTGTTTAAGGAGCCGGCCGGGCATCACGCTCCTTCCTTGGATGGACAACATTCGCAGTTGACACTTTGTGTCATTTTATCCGAGCAGACGGGCGCCGCGAGGCGGACCGTCCGGGGCGACTCTCGGCCTGTGTTTAAGGAGCCGGCCGGGCATCACGCTCCTTCCTTGGATGGACAACATTCGTAGTTGACACTTTGTGTCATTTTATCCGAGCGGGCGGGCGCCGCGAGGCGGACCGTCCGGGGCGACTCTCGGCCTTTGTTTAAGGAGCCGGCCGGGCATCACGCTCCTTCCTTGGATGGACAACATTCGCAGTTGACACTTTGTGTCATTTTATCCGAGCGGGCGGGCGCCGCGAGGCGGACCGTCCGGGGCGACTCTCGGCCTGTGTTTAAGGAGCCGGCCGGGCATCACGCTCCTTCCTTGGATGGACAACATTCGCAGTTGACACTTTGTGTCATTTTATCCGAGCAGACGGGCGCCGCGAGGCGGACCGTCCGGGGCGACTCTCGGCCTGTGTTTAAGGAGCCGGCCGGGCATCACGCTCCTTCCTTGGATGGACAACATTCGTAGTTGACACTTTGTGTCATTTTATCCGAGCGGGCGGGCGCCGCGAGGCGGACCGTCCGGGGCGACTCTCGGCCTGTGTTTAAGGAGCCGGCCGGGCATCACGCTCCTTCCTTGGATGGACAACATTCGCAGTTGACACTTTGTGTCATTTTATCCGAGCAGACGGGCGCCGCGAGGCGGACCGTCCGGGGCGACTCTCGGCCTGTGTTTAAGGAGCCGGCCGGGCATCACGCTCCTTCCTTGGATGGACAACATTCGCAGTTGACACTTTGTGTCATTTTGTTCGGCCTGTGTTTAAGGAGGCGGCCGTCCTCCACTCGGTCCGTGTTTAAGGAGCAACACTCGCGCTCCGGTTCGGCCTGTGTTTAAGGAGGCGGCCGTCCTCCCCTTGGTCTGTGTTAAGGGCGACACTCGGTCCGTGTTTAAGGAGCCTGGCCCTCGCGCTCCGGTTCGGCCTGTATTTAGGGAGGCGGCCGTCCTCCGCTTGGTCTGTGTTAAGGGCGACACTCGGTCCGTGTTTAAGGAGCCTGGCCCTGACGCTCCTCTCCGGCCTGTGTTTAAGGAGGCGGCCGTCCTCCCCTTGGTCTGTGTTAAGGGCGACACTCGGTCCGTGTTTAAGGAGCCTGGCCCTCGCGCTCCGGTTCGGCCTGTATTTAGGGAGGCGGCCGTCCTCCGCTTGGTCTGTGTTAAGGGCGACACTCGGTCCGTGTTTAAGGAGCCTGGCCCTGACGCTCCTCTCCGGCCTGTGTTTAAGGAGGCGGCCGTCCTCCCCTTGGTCTGTGTTAAGGGCGACACTCGGTCCGTGTTTAAGGAGCCTGGCCCTCGCGCTCCGGTTCGGCCTGTATTTAGGGAGGCGGCCGTCCTCCGCTTGGTCTGTGTTAAGGGCGACACTCGGTCCGTGTTTAAGGAGCCTGGCCCTGACGCTCCTCTCCGGCCTGTGTTTAAGGAGGCGGCCGTCCTCCCCTTGGTCTGTGTTAAGGGCGACACTCGGTCCGTGTTTAAGGAGCCTGGCCCTCGCGCTCCGGTTCGGCCTGTATTTAGGGAGGCGGCCGTCCTCCGCTTGGTCTGTGTTAAGGGCGACACTCGGTCCATGTTTAAGGAGCCTGGCCCTGACGCTCCTCTCCGGCCTGTGTTTAAGGAGGCGGCCGTCCTCCCCTTGGTCTGTGTTAAGGGCGACACTCGGTCCGTGTTTAAGGAGCGGCCCTCGCGCTCCGGTTCGGCCTGTATTTAGGGAGGCGGCCGTCCTCCGCTTGGTCTGTGTTAAGGGCGACACTCGGTCCGTGTTTAAGGAGCCGGCCCTGACGCTCCTCTTCGGCCTGTGTTTAAGGAGGCGGCCGTCCTCCACTTCCTTCCATGCACCACCACATTCGCAGTTGACACTTTGCCATTTTTTCAGAGAGGTGACACTTAGTCGTTTTTTCGAAAGTTGACACTTAGTCGTTTTTTTCAAAAGTTGACACTTTGCCGTTTTTTCAGAGAGGTGACACTTTGTCGTTTTTTCGAAAGTTGACACTTAGCCGTTTTTTCGAAAGTTGACACTTAGCCGTTTTTTCGAAAGTTGACACTTAGTCACTTTTTCGCCACAGTGACACCTCCAGCGCGTGCCACGGCGCTTTTCAGGTCTTCTATCCGACCTTGTGCTGTCGAGGACGGCGTGTCCGACGCCGTGGGGAGACCAGCACCATCTCCTCCATACTCGTAAACGAGGTGCTTTGGAAAACGGGGGGAAAGTCGATGAGTACACTGACTACTGGGACCATTTCATTGTACTCTGGCGCACCTGAAGACCAAAAAAGGTACTGCATCTTAGCCCGGGTACCTCACCCCCTGGTACCTCGAGGAGAACTTAGAAAAATTTCGACAAATTTTTGGTGAGCTCCAGGGAGAGAGGCTGATTTTTCGCTTTTTGAGGCCGACCGCCGAACCGGCGCGGGGCGGACTCACAAGCCCCGCAGAGCCGTGGGCACTTAGTCGTTTTTTCAGAGAGGCGACACTTAGTCGTTTTTTCAGAGGCGACACTTAGTCGTTTTTTCGAAAGTTGACACTTAGCCGTTTTTTCGAAAGTCGACACTTAGCCGTTTTTTTGGAAAGTTGACACTTAGTCGTTTTTTCGAAAGTTGACACTTAGTCGTTTTTTCGCCACAATTGGCTCTGAGCTCCAGGGGGAGAGGCTGGTTTTGCCTTATTTCAGGCCGGCTGGGGAACCGGCGCGGGTCGGATGCACGAGCCCGGCAGAGCCGTGGGCACTTAGAAAATTTTCGCCGATTAAGCTGGGACCTCCAGGCGGAGACCGGCATTCCTCGTCCTCGGGGTTCGACCCAGGAACCGGCGCTGGGCAGACGCCGTAGCCACGCAGAGCCGTGGGCACTTAGAAAATATTCGCCAAGTTGGCTCTGAGCTCCAGGCGGAGAGGCTGGTTTTGCCTTATTTCAGGCCGGCTGGGGAACCGGCGCGGGTCGGATGCACGAGCCCGCAGAGCCGTGGGCACTTTGCCATTTTCTCAGAGTCGACACTTAGTCGTTTTTTCAGAGAGGCGACACTCTGTCGTTTTTTCGAAAGTTGACACTTTGCCGTTTTTTCAGAGAGGCGACACTTAGCCGTTTTTTCGAAAGTTGACACTTAGCCGTTTTTTCGAAAGTCGACACTTAGCCGTTTTTTCAGAGATGTGACACTTTGCCGTTTTTTCGAAAGTCGACACTTAGCCGTTTTTTCAGAGATGTGACACTTAGAAACTTTTTGCCAAGTTGGCTGTGAGCTCCAGGAGGAGACCGTTATTTTTCGTCATTCGAGGCCGACTGCGGAACCGGCGCTGGGCGGACGCCAAAGCTCGGCAGGGCCGTGGGCACTTAGAAACTTTTTGCCAAGTTGGCTGTGAGCTCCAGGAGGAGACCGTTATTTTTCGTCATTCGAGGCCGACTGCGGAACCGGCGCTGGGCGGACGCCAAAGCTCGGCAGGGCCGTGGGCACTTAGAAACTTTTTGCCAAGTTGGCTGTGAGCTCCAGGAGGAGACCGTTATTTTTCGTCATTCGAGGCCGACTGCGGAACCGGCGCTGGGCGGACGCCAAAGCTCGGCAGGGCCGTGGGCACTTAGAAACTTTTTGCCAAGTTGGCTGTGAGCTCCAGGAGGAGACCGTTATTTTTCGTCATTCGAGGCCGACTGCGGAACCGGCGCTGGGCGGACGCCAAAGCTCGGCAGGGCCGTGGGCACTTAGAAACTTTTTGCCAAGTTGGCTGTGAGCTCCAGGAGGAGACCGTTATTTTTCGTCATTCGAGGCCGACTGCGGAACCGGCGCTGGGCGGACGCCAAAGCTCGGCAGGGCCGTGGGCACTTAGAAACTTTTTGCCAAGTTGGCTGTGAGCTCCAGGAGGAGACCGTTATTTTTCGTCATTCGAGGCCGACTGCGGAACCGGCGCTGGGCGGACGCCAAAGCTCGGCAGGGCCGTGGGCACTTAGAAACTTTTTGCCAAGTTGGCTGTGAGCTCCAGGAGGAGACCGTCATTTTTCGTCATTCGAGGCCGGCTGCAGAACCGGCGCGGGTCGGATGCACGAGCCCGCAGAGCCGTGGGCACTTTGCCACTTTTTCGCCACAATTGGCTGTGAGCTCCAGGAGGAGACCGTTATTTTTCGTCATTCTAGGCCGGTTGCAGAACCGGCGCGGCTCGGATGCACGAGCCCGCAGAGCCGTGGGCACTTAGAAAATTTTCAGAGAGGCGACACTTTGCCATTTTTTCAGAGAGGTGACACTTAGTCGTTTTTTCGAAAGTTGACACTTAGCCGTTTTTTCGAAAGTTGACACTTAGTCGTTTTTTCGAAAGTTGACACTTCGCCACAGTGCCCACCTCCAGCGCGTGCCACGGCGCTTTCCAGGTCTTCTATCCGACCTTGTGCTGTCGAGGACGGCGTGTCCGACGCCGTGGGGAGACCAGCACCATCTCCTCCATAATCGTTCCGGAGGTGCTTTGGAAAACGGGGGGAAAGTCGATGAGTACACTGACTAGTGGGACCATTTCATTGTACTCTGGCGCACCTGAAGGCCAAAAAAGGTACTGCATCTTAGCCCGGGTACCTCACCCCCTGGTACCTCGAGGAGAACTTAGAAAAATTTCGACAAATTTTTGGTGAGCTCCAGGGAGAGAGGCTGATTTTTCGCTTTTTGAGGCCGACCGCCGAACCGGCGCGGGGCGGACTCACAAGCCCCGCAGAGCCGTGGGCACTCTGCCGTTTTTTCAGAGAGGCGACACTTAGTCGTTTTTTCGAAAGTTGACACTTAGCCGTTTTTTCGAAAGTTGACACTTAGCCGTTTTTTCGAAAGTCGACACTTAGCCGTTTTTTCGAAAGTTGACACTTAGTCGTTTTTTCGCCGATTTTGCTGGGACCTCCAGGCGAGGACCGGCGTTTTTCGTCTTCCGGGTCCGACCCGGGAACCAGCGCCGAGCGGACACATTCGCTCGCAAGTGCCGTTGGCACTTAGAAAATTTTTCGTTTGTCATGAGCTCCGGGCGAGGACCGGCGTTTTTCGTCTTCCGGGTTCGACCCGGGAACCAGCGCCGAGCGGACACATTCGCTCGCAAGTGCCGTTGGCACTTAGAAAATTTTTCGTTTGTCATGAGCTCCGGGCGGAGACCGGCGTTTTTCGTCTTCCGGGTTCGACCCGGGAACCAGCGCCGAGCGGACACATTCGCTCGCAAGTGCCGAAGTTTATTGCCGAAATCGCTTTTTCTCGCCGAGATAAGCACGTTTTCTGAAATGCTGCTCTCCCGTCACTCTGATTAAAATGTTATGAAAAAATAGGCTGTTGGGGGCTAGGGAGTATCGAGTTGATCATTATACATGAAGAAATAACCAATTTCATCGTTTGGTTTATGTTTTACACGCGTTTTAAATTTTAGTGCTGAAATCGCTTTTTCTCGCCGAGATAAGCACGTTTTCTGAAATGCTGCTCTCCCGTCACTCTGATTAAAATGTTACGAAAAAATAGGCTGTTGGGGGCTAGGGAGCATCGAGTTGATCATTATACATGAAGAAATAACCAATTTCATCGTTTGGTTTATGTTTTACACGCGTTTTAATTTTTTTTGCCGAAATCGCTTTTTCTCGCCGAGATAAGCACGTTTTCTGAAATGCTGCTCTCCCGTCACTCTGGTTAAAGTGTTATGAAAAAAAAGGCTGTTGGGGGCTAGGGAGTATCGAGTTGATCATTATACATGAAGAAATAACCAATTTCATCGTTTGGTTTATGTTTTACACGCGTTTTAAATTTTATTGCCGAAATCGCTTTTTCTCGCCGAGATAAGCACGTTTTCTGAAATGCTGCTCTCCCGTCACTCTGGTTAAAGTGTTATGAATAAAAAGGCTGTTGGGGGCTAGGGAGTATCGAGTTGATCATTATACATGAAGAAATAACCAATTTCATCGTTTGGTTTATGTTTTACACGCGTTTTAAATTTTATTGCCGAAATCGCTTTTTCTCGCCGAGATAAGCACGTTTTCTGAAATGCTGCTCTCCGGTCACTCTGGTTAAAGTGTTATGAAAAAATAGGCTGTTGGGGGCTAGGGAGTATCGAGTTGATCATTATACATGAAGAAATAACCAATTTCATCGTTTGGTTTATGTTTTACACGCGTTTTAAATTTTATTGGCGAAATCGCTTTTTCTCGCCGAGATAAGCACGTTTTCTGAAATGCTGCTCTCCCGTCACTCTGATTAAAATGTTATGAAAAAATAGGCTGTTGGGGGCTAGGGAGTATCGAGTTGATCATTATACATGAAGAAATAAACAATTTCATCGTTTGGTTTATGTTTTACACGCGTTTTAAATTTTATTGCCGAAATCGCTTTTTCTCGCCGAGATAAGCACGTTTTCTGAAATGCTGCTCTCCCGTCACTCTGGTTAAAGTGTTATGAAAAAAAAGGCTGTTGGGGGCTAGGGAGTATCGAGTTGATCATTATACATGAAGAAATAACCAATTTCATCGTTTGGTTTATGTTTTACACGCGTTTTAAATTTTAGTGCTGAAATCGCTTTTTCTCGCCGAGATAAGCACGTTTTCTGAAATGCTGCTCTCCCGTCACTCTGATTAAAATGATACGAAAAAATAGGCTGTTGGGGGCTAGGGAGTATCGAGTTGATCATTATACATGAAGAAATAACCAATTTCATCGTTTGGTTTATGTTTTACACGCGTTTTAAATTTTATTGCCGAAATCGCTTTTTCTCGCAGAGATAAGCACGTTTTCTGAAATGCTGATCTCCCGTCAATCTGATTAGAATGTTAAGAAAAAATAGGCTGTTGGGGGCTAAGGAGCATCGAGTTGATCATTAAACATGAAGAAATAACCAATTTCATCGTTTGGTTTATGTTTTACACGCGTTTTAAATTTTATTGCCGAAATCGCTTTTTCTCGCCGAGATAAGCACGTTTTCTGAAATGCTGCTCTCCCGTCACTCTGGTTAAAGTGTTATGAAAAAATAGGCTGTTGGGGGCTAGGGAGCATCGAGTTGATCATTATACATGAAGAAATAACCAATTTCATCGTTTGGTTTATGTTTTACACGCGTTTTAAATTTTATTGCCGAAATCGCTTTTTCTCGCTGAGATAAGCACGTTTTCTGAAATGCTGCTCTCCCGTCACTCTGGTAAAAGTGTTATGAAAAAAAAGGCTGTTGGGGGCTAGGGAGTATCGAGTTGATCATTATACATGAAGAAATAACCAATTTCATCGTTTGGTTTATGTTTTACACGCGTTTTAAATTTTATTGCCGAAATCGCTTTTTCTCGCCGAGATAAGCACGTTTTCTGAAATGCTGCTCTCCCGTCACTCTGATTAAAATGTTATGAAAAAATAGGCTGTTGGGGGCTAGGGAGTATCGAGTTGATCATTATACATGAAGAAATAACCAATTTCATCGTTTGGTTTATGTTTTACACGCGTTTTAAATTTTATTGCCGAAATCGCTTTTTCTCGCCGAGATAAGCACGTTTTCTGAAATGCTGCTCTCCCGTCACTCTGGTTAAAGTGTTATGAAAAAAAAGGCTGTTGGGGGCTAGGGAGTATCGAGTTGATCATTATACACGAAGAAATAACCAATTTCATCGTTTGGTTTATGTTTTATACGCGTTTTAAATTTTAGTGCTGAAATCGCTTTTTCTCGCCGAGATAAGCACGTTTTCTGAAATGCTGCTCTCCCGTCACTCTGAATAAAATGTTATGAAAAAATAGGCTGTTGGGGGCTAGGGAGTATCGAGTTGATCATTATACATGAAGAAATAACCAATTTCATCGTTTGGTTTATGTTTTACACGCGTTTTAAATTTTATTGCCGAAATCGCTTTTTCTCGCCGAGATAAGCACGTTTTCTGAAATGCTGCTCTCCCGTCACTCTGGTTAAAGTGTTATGAAAAAATAGGCTGTTGGGGGCTAGGGAGTATCGAGTTGATCATTATACATGAAGAAATAACCAATTTCATCGTTTGGTTTATGTTTTACACGCGTTTTAAATTTTATTGCCGAAATCGCTTTTTCTCGCCGAGATAAGCACGTTTTCTGAAATGCTGCTCTCCCGTCACTCTGATTAAAATGTTATGAAAAAATAGGCTGTTGGGGGCTAGGGAGTATCGAGTTGATCATTATACATGAAGAAATAACCAATTTCATCGTTTGGTTTATGTTTTACACGCGTTTTAAATTTTATTGCCGAAATCGCTTTTTCTCGCCGAGATAAGCACGTTTTCTGAAATGCTGCTCTCCCGTCACTCTGATTAAAATGTTATGAAAAAATAGGCTGTTGGGGGCTAGGGAGTATCGAGTTGATCATTATACATGAAGAAATAATAAGAAATAACCAATTTCATCGTTTGGTTGCCGTCCTAGGAACAGATTATCTTGATGACACACTCTTGAATATTGAGCAATGGAAAACGTTTTAAGACAAATTCTCGTTAAAGGATAAATGGCATTGCCCTTGTGTAACGCTGCTTCGTGGCCAATAGCGACGGCTGGCGACACAGTTACTTTTTTCACAAATAATGATGCCCCTAAAATCTTGAGACAGACGTCGTTGTTACAAGCGCTCATGAGACAGAAATCATCGTTGGCTCTGGATAATTTCAAACGTAGATCCACGTGATTAAGTAGATGACGCTCACAGAAAAATATATCGCTGTGTATGGGCCCCATAATTTGGAACTCTTGTGATTCTGCCATTCGTAAAGCGCGCCTCCATAGTCCTTCGTTGATATTGGGGCCTTCAAAAGCAATAGAGTCCATACGCCCCTTGGTATCTTTAACAAACATCCCAGCTGAGAATTGTGAATGGAGGGTATCTCTTGAAAAATTTAACAAAGTCTCAATTATTGCCCTATAGGGATGCGTCGCACTAGATTGTGATATAAGACGGTCCCCTAGAACGACGTCAACTTGTGAAAATATGGTATTAAGAGGATAATTAATAATCCCCACAGCTTCATTCGCTGCTAGATTGCTTCCGTCTTTGTGTAATACTTTTAAACGTAAATGCAGCAATGTATCAGATAGATCGAGATATTTAGAGCCATCTCCGGGGATAAAAAATTCAATCGGGCCCGAATCTGTAATTGCCGATAAAGGAGGAATCTCCACATACTGTGTTTGATCTATTGATAATTGTGTAAGAAAGAGGTGGAGCAAAAATATCCAGCTCGCTAAGACTGCATTCTTGGGAATTAAAATGTAAAAGCGACATTTTATCTATTTATTTTTATTTTTTAAGAGAATATGTCCGTCCTACGCCTTGCTCGCCTTTTGATGACTGGTTTGAAGTTTTTGATACTGCGCGTCTTTTTATTTATTCTCAATCTGAGGCCTGAGGGTCTTCGGCCACGACGTGAAAGAACTACAAGTCCCGCACCTTCTTGAGCGGCTTCCGGTTTACGTTTTATTTTTTCAATGACGCGGCCCGCCACATCCGTAGCAATGTTCCGCGCGGCACTTTGCAGATGCGGTCTGGCTAGGTTGAAACCTGATTTCAACATTGGAGCGACAAAACGAAATAGCTTCGCGAATATAGACCCTATCCCACGTCCGTACTGAACTGGGGCACCGTGGAAACCAGGATAGGAACCACCTATTTGACTTTCATAATATTTGACGAATCGATATAAATCAGGATGTGTCTCGAGTCTCATATTTTTCTAATGTTTCGGTCTAAAATGTAGAACTAGAACGATCTTCCCGTATTTGAAATTGATTGGTTGATTCTGGTCTGTGCGAATGCTAATATGGATGTGCTCAATGTGGCGTTTGTTTACATCTAAGTAATATAAAGTGTTGAAACTTCTATTTATGAGCGATCCAAATTCCCCTTCTAAAGGCAGGCTCCTTAGTAAAGGGGCGTGGGCGTCGCCAACAGTCTGATAGTGTATTACATCGGTGTAAATGAAAAGATGGTATCGCCCTCCCCTTCGATCAGCTGTCCGCGGGGCCTTCGTCCAATCTGTTTTTAATGGAAACCATTGCTCAGCCGGCAGGCCTACTAAATAAGCTAACGGTTCATTAAATTTTAGTTCGTAGGGTTCTTTGGTGTGAAATTTAAATCTATGAGTATGTTGGTCGTATTCCACGTTTATTTTTTTGTTGGAAGCTTTCAATAACTGCGTTTTAATATCTTCAGCCAAGGAGTTGAGATTTTCATATATCTCCCCCCGTAGTTTCACCAGGGTGGGTGGGGGTGTCTCGTGAGGCTCGGTTGCTGGTTTTGTCATCTCTCTAAAGTAGAATCCCCTTTTTTTCTCCGGTACATCTACACACGTGTTCACATAAGTGATTTCACAAATAGCGACTTCCCAAGGCCCCTTTAAATCGATATTCTGGCCCAATTCGACTCTAAAGTCCGTATTTGTATTGTTCGGATACAAATGCATACTAGCGTTGGAGGTTAGGGTTACATAAAAGCCACCTCTTGCTTCACCCATCTTGATATTTCTGGGTAATGAATGTTTTTGTCATTTCAGATATCTTTAACACTGCTGGCTGGCACCCAACTATCAAATTTCGGCGGCCATCCGACCCAGCGTATCAAAAGTTCACGCCTCCCTGAGACCGTTCGGGATTTAAGAATTTTCTGAATGCTGAAAAATGTATTTTTCTTAATTTTCACTTTTTGGAGCTCATCTGCATAGAATACGCCATCTAGCGGCTCTCCGTCGTAATCGCTGAGTTTGTAAACCTTTGGAAAACGATTGAGAATTTCTACTACAGTGAAAAACTCATCTGAGAAAGATTGTTCATACGATTTGTCAAAGACACCCTTTATTTTGGAAATTCTAACGTTGTCTCCTACGGCGAATCTTTTTTTATCACTCTTCTGTAGAGATACGTTGCCGTACAAGTTACGGAAAACGACGTCTGTATTTTCCTTAGTCACCTCATTAGGCGACATCTTAATACTACGGTGAAATGAATTATTATAAGAGGATAGAAAATCTTGAATTTTGTCGACATAACGTCTTGTATTATGCGCAGTGAAAAACCGCCACATCCGTGTTTTAAGTGTCCGGTTAAAACGCTCGACTGTTTGTGCTTTCAAATCCGACGCTGTGGAAAAATGGATGATTTTATGACGTTTTATTAATTTCTGGAATTGATTATTGAAGAATTCTCTACCAGCGTCTGTCTGTAAACGTTTTGGGATTCCGCTGTCTGACAGAATTGACTCGAATGCTTGACTCACACTGGCAGCTGATTTATCCTTCAGAACGCGAGCATAAGCCTTCTTTGAGAAAATGTCAATCACGGTGAGAATATATTTCATCCCATCATTATGTGATGCCAAAATCTGCATGTCGCATAAATCGGCTTGGAATTGTCTTTTTGCTTGACGGGCATATACTGGATTTCGAGAGAAAGTCAGTCTCGCAGGTTTATGTAATGTATATGCTTTTTCTCCCGAAAGAAAAGATTTCACTTTCTTAAAAGTGGGTTGGTTTTTTTTACAGCTCAAGAGAGCCGCCTTGTGGAGACGTTGAGCACCACCGAAACTTGCTGGATTTTTAAGATTATAATACAATTTTTTGAGACATCTATCCTCAGCCATTGTTGCAACCGTTGTGACAAATATGGAAACCGTTCGTGGTTTTAAAATGTTTATTGAAAGGAGAAAAACAGGTAAAATTCCAAACCAGTATGGTAAACGTATAATGTTTGTTCTGGTTAGAATATAATCAAACAATGTGGTATAGTAGAAACAAGGTACATTAAAAAAAGGTACATTATAATTTTTTTTTTTGGTTACAATATATATATCATGTTTGTTCTGGTTAGAATATAATCAAACAATGTGGTATAGTAGAAACAAGGTACATTAAAAAAAGGTACATTATAAATTTTTTTTTTTTTTTTTTGGTTACAATATATATATCATGTTTGTTCTGGTTAGAATATAATCAAACAATGTGGTATAGTAGAAACAAGACACATTTAAAAAAAAAAAGGTACATTATAAAAATAAAAAAGGTACATAGTTTTGTATTACATTTTAAGAACGTACATACGCTATCATAGACCGTATCACATGTTTCGGTACATTTGATTCGATAAGAATTTTTAATTTGTTCAATTCGGCTTTAATATCAATTGGAATATTATTGCGTATATGTATAATAACCAAATCATGAAACAATGTCATCAGAGTAAACAGGTGGGCTAGCGTTATTTCACTCCATTCGTTGATAATGAGTTTTAATTTGTTAAAGACTTCTTCTAAATTTGATAAAATACACACTAGATTACTCCAAGTAATCTCTAAAACAGTTTGAGATATATGTCTGATTTTTACCATAATATCCACCAATTTCTGTGCAGAACCGTTGTTATTAACGTCACGCTGTATAATTACTCGTTCCAAATCCTCAGTCCAATTTTGCAAATCGTTTCTTCTCAAAGAATTACCCATTTCTCTCAACTTCGTGTCTATGAAACACAAATTCAATCACAGAATCAGAAATTTGGGCAAACTGTTTGTACTCAATAATACAGCTTTCTAGTTTCCTGAAGATGTCTTCTTCATAGGACAGATCTAACAAAATGACATTGATGATTTGTTTAACGTCTATTTGTGGTAACTGAATATCGAGGTGCATCAGCATTCTGTAAATAGCAGAAAAGAACTGTCTATTACATACTGATTTCATGACGGATTGGAAATTCTCGAACATATAATAATCTTTATGTTTTATGTACAGACATGTATGTCTCATCTGAGAAAGATCATCCAATTCACAAGCCAAACAATCACTTGCGGTATGTTTGAGCAATTTTTTATGTAGTAAGAGAACTACCAACAATTTGATTCTTACGTATTCAAGCGGCGACAGCCATGGTGGTGCGTTTTCGCTTTCAAAACTGGCGCTGGTTGATGACGAGGTGGATGGTAACGTTGAAGCCGCGGATGATGATGATTTCTTGCTCAACACCGACCTGGATGTTGATTTGTCGGGGTTGCTGTTCAATACTGCCCCCTTTGGTGAATTCTCGCAGTCGCTGTTCATTACAGGCCCTTCTGTTGAGGCGTGATCTGGAGGTGAAGGCTGCTTTGCAGACAGGGAGACATTATCTGCTTCAAACGGTGGAATTGCCAACTCGGGACACCATAGCTCCGATTCCACCGGGTTGTCCAGCGTGGTGAAAGACTGTCGTCTGGCCTCCTTTGCGTGCCGGGTAGCCGGTTCCTTCAACACACGTGTGAATCGGCGATCTGTTTTTCCCTCCCCGTCTTCTTCATCCGATGAAATTATGATAATGGAATCGGCATAAAGCAACGGTGCGAATTCTTTCAAACATTCTCGACCGCAGTCATCTTTTGCGGAATCAGGATGGCGGGTCCCCGGATACGTAACGGTGCGCTCCGGGCAAATCGGTGTGGAAGTCTGCATGCCGGTGTCAGTTTCATCAGAAGCACAGCCGCGGGGGCTCGGCGGGGAGGATGGAGGTGAACACAAATTAATTACCTCTTTGTGGTGACGTTGCAGGCCTTTCAGAATCTTTGGTTTCGGTTCCTTGTCTGCATCTTGGAAGGTAGGCAGAAGATTTCTGGCGCAGCGTTTGTCAGACATTTTGTCTCGATCAGCGAGATGTTTCTTGGTGAGATTCTTTGAGGTTTGAAGGTTTGGGGGTAGCTTTTTTTCTTATACAGAGCAGTTGTAAACGGTCCACGCCCTCCTCCTCCTCCTGGAGAATTAGGGGTGTGCTTGGAGTCTGGAGTAGGCGGTACTTTGATTGTAGGGGGATGTAAAAAAAATTAGAACGTATTGAGATGTTATTCAAATATGAATTTTTTTCGGGCCCCCACAACCGTGATCCACATTCTACTACACAAATACTGCTCCGTTATCATGGCAGTTAAGGGGTTAATTCTCCTCTGCCACTCTGATAAAGGGACTTGTAGAATCGTCTGAAGAACCCCGCACTCACTGTTGAAAACCTGAAGGCTAAGTAGAGCATCACATATTTCCCCGTCTTCCTCCTCCTCGGATAGCTGAGGTGAAACTTTGAGGCGGAAAAACCAACGGCCATTCGGTCCTAGTCTCGAAATCCAAGTTAGTGTGAGCTCCCCCTTCAGCCCCGTTTCTCCAACAAATTGGGGAAGGAGCTTTGGAAACAATTGACTGACGATGGCCCAGTCATTCGAGTTGAGGGATCCAAATCCGTGGGGCATAGTATATTTGCCATCCTCTTGCATGAAGAAGACTAGTTCGCCGATTGCGTGAAAATAATGATAACCCCAGGAAGAAGTAGGAGTTAAAGACCATTTATTCTCAAGCTCCGCCATATTTAGAGGACTCTGTTGCAATCTTCTGACAAACATATGCTTCTTCCTAGGGGCCTGTAAAAGTCCATCTGCACCCGTGGGTGATACGTGGACCGTCACCGGTGTTTCGCAGATCATACTTCTCAGTAGAAGGTTCAAAAATCGAGATACACAACCTCCACTCCACAGACTCTATATAGCCAACATTGTCGATCCCACCCACTTTTTGCCTTTCATCGTCACGTGTTATATTTGTGTTATATTTTCAAAGATCTTGTTTGAACATTTTTTTTAACTCCATTTCTCCTCCATACACAACATTGGACTGAGGACCAGCTAATTTCATCCCTCGGAAGATAAGATTCATTTTTTTCACCTCATACTATCATTAAAAAACTTTTTTAAACTGAACATTTTGGGGGGTATGTTTCATAAAACTCAGGGCGGCCTGCACGCACACACATCCCACAGATACACGCGGCGAGGTCATTGCGAGGTCATTGCGAGGTCATAAAAAAAAAAAACACAACCCCACAGACCACAGATCTTAATCTTCTAAGATCCTGATCTTAAGACCCTAAACATGTACAGACATATTCCCAGCCAAAACATAAACAAAAAGATTTACACTCATCCTGAGATAAATAAACTTACACACCTTACCACTCCTATCTCACGATGAAAGTGAATGAAACACTTAAACACCCCCTACAGGAACCCAGATCCAGACATACGCGGAGGGGTCAGACACCCCCCTGATCTTAAGACCCTAAACATGTACAGACATATTCCCAACCATCCAAAACATAAACAAAACAAGATTTACACTCATCCTGAGATAAATAAACTTACACACCTTACCACTCCTATCTCAGGATGAAAGTGAATGAAACACTTAAACACCCCCTCAGGATGAAAGTGAATGAAACACTTAAACACCCCCTCAGGATGAAAGTGAATGAAACACTTAAACACCCCCTACAGGACCAGGGAAGAAGCAGCACCTCATAACTTTTTTGACCTACACACACACACACACCCACACAAACATTCATACCAAACTCAAACCTTTCATCATTAACGATTCACCATTTCAATAAATAACAACCTAACCCTATTAACCCTATAACCCCATAACCTCGATAACCTCTATGACCTCATAACTCTTAAAAAAAAAAAAAAAAAAAAAAATAATAATACTTTTTTATTAAGGCCATAAATCACTACTCCATCAAAAGTTGTCACTTTATCCCTAATCCATTCTCTGACGAGGACACTTTGCGAGAGTGTGTCGATATGCAAAACAAGACCAATCAAAGGGTGGAGGGAGGGGCAGAGGAAAAGCCAAATTTTCAGCAAAACGGGCTTCCTCCTCTTTGACCTCTCATGCTCCTACCTTTGGTTTAAAAACATTTTTTTAGGTTATCAGAACTCCTGTACATACGATAAAATTATGAAAATGCTGATTGTATGCCCGGCAAATGACAAGGGGTCAAATTATGTCTGCACACTGAAGTTAAAATTTGCAAATCAAGTGGTAAAGTAATACAACTTGTTTCTAAAAGATAAATAGAAAAATTAGAGTGTGCTGTCCTCGCGTGCGTGGGTGGGACCAACTTCATGATCGACCGCAAGAACTGGCCAGCTTGCGACAAATCATTGTTGCCAGGTCCCCTCCCCTCGCACCGAGAGCTGTGCACGTGTGAGCATATTTGTTAAACTGATAAAATTGGCTAAACCTGTGTACAAAAGAAATTTGTTAGACTGTGGTCTATCCAATTTGCACCGCAAAACAGGAACAATTTCGAAGAATTAAATGAATAAATAAATAAATAAATAAGAGAAGAAATGAAAGGAATCTGTTTGTAGACAGAAAACTGGTTTACACTAGTGCTCATTAGTGTCTCACCCTGATGACAAAGTCGACAGACAGAGAAAACATGTTTTCTAGAATTGGATAAAGCAAAATTGTGGATTGTACACATTTCAAAATTGAATTTAAAAAAAAAAAAATCATTAATGATTAACGATTAATTATTTAAATGATTAATTCGCAAGATGTGTTTTTTTTTATGTGTTGAGATTTTTTTTTTTTTTTTTTTGGACTGGTGAATTCTTCTATCGGAAACATTAGGATAGGGATTGTGTTGAGAATGGTAAATGAATGTTGTGTGGAGGACTTGGATAGCTTGAGACCAATGTGTTGAAAAGACTGCTCTTTGGTGACTGTGTGTGAGATGCAAATGTGCAGGGACGAATGATTTCCTGAATGAAAGTATTGGTTGAATGGTTGAAGTTTGAAGAAGACTACTATGGGAAATTGGTAGAGCAGGTTGGACAAAAGAGTGCTTTGTGCAAGTTAAATGCTAAGAAAACAAAAACAAAAAACCCAAAGAAAAAGTTGTTGCTAATTACTAACAAAGTTATGAGGAAGTGGTGTGGGTGTTAGAAGGGCATGCGCTTATGCGGTTCACTGGCTCATCAACATTTGTTTGACTGATCAAAGGAATCATTTGCTACAGGACTTAACATCCAAATCTAACCGGGATCAGAGAATCTCCTTTAGGCGTCAGGCGGCATTTTTGGAAGGTTGATGGACATCTGACTTGTGGCAGAAGCACTCTCACACACCACCGTGCCATTGACAACTACAGGAGGGCAAGAAAATACAGAATCACTGACAAAAGCGGTTACCGATGCATTACATTTAAGTAACTTTTTGGTTAGCCTCACATTCAATTTACAAAATATGAAAAAGAACAGCTATGTGGGATTCAAAACATTGCCACGCCCTTTTGTCATGACGTCATGCGCAGAGTTTTGCTAACAGGTGCAAGCTAACGCGTTAGCATGTCACCCCCCCACCACTCACCCACCAGTGTTTACCAAACTCGACAGTTGAGTTGTGCTCTAAAATATTACTTTCTCCACACTTTAACTTTGCACAATAACATGTCATCATACAAAACGTCAGCTTTTACTCGTGCACGTGACAATTAAAGCTACCGAGTCTACAAGCAAAATGCATCAGAAACTAAGCACTAGCGACGTAGCTTATTTAGCATCGCAGAGCGTTGGTCAAAGGTGGATATAATGGTGGCATGGAATAAAACGCATAAACATGCTTTTTTCCAGTTGTGCTTACCCGAGGGGCGTCTACGCAAGTACTGTGAGAGCGGGTACATAGCGTAAAATAACAGCCAGCTGATCATGCTTCTTTTCTTCCGTCTGCGCATGCGCCATCGGAGCTCGCTTTGGATGCGGAGCACACAGTCAAGACCTAAATGACAAGTTCTCATCATGAAAGCAAACTTCATTACACCGACTGATGGAACTCACCAGAGATATGTTGCAAACTTATCTTTCATTCAATATTTCTAAAAACTAATTTTCCTTCCATCGTGGGCTACAGTTTGTCATCCTTTTCCAACAAAATCTTATCTTTTGCACCTGCTCATGTCTTCAGCTCTACATCCATCAACCTCTTCCTGACATACAATTCTAGTTATTCAAGACTGAACAAGTCCGGGATGCATATCCATAATTTAGTGCGGTACACACCACGTGCCGTCTGACAGATAGATTTACACAAAGGTGTTCTCTTTCACCTCACAGACTTGTACTTCAATGACAAATATGGCTCCTTGTTTGATTCCGTGTTTCTCCATTGCATGTTTCTAGTTTCACAGCTAACGCAAATGTCAACTCTATCTTTTGAGTCCCTCTGTTTAGAGGATGATGATGATCCATCTACCAAATTAAGACAAGACTTGGAAGACGATTTGGACCCAGGCTTAGATGGTGAGTCCATTGTAACATGAGTTCTCGAACACAACTTAATTATCATTTATTTTTAACATTTTGTGCATCCCCAAAGCTACAGATGACGAACCCTTGGGTTTAACATCTGTAGCTGATGTCTACCTACAAGCCTGCAAGCTGTTGAGTGTTGTTCCCGTGTCCTCCTTCATTCGGAACCTCGACTCTCCCACCATGACCCTCAGCCACTACGGTCTTGGACCATTGGGGTGCAAGGCACTCGCTATTGCTTTGGTGGTGAGTTGCAAAATATGAGCATGTCACCAAGAGCAAGCATTTTGATAGGCGCTATCGAAAATTATTTTGCACTCAGAGTGACATGCATCTCAACACTCTGGAACTGGCAGACAACGACATCCAAGCAGAGGGAGCCAAGGATCTGGCAGAGATGCTAAAAGTTAATTTCACCATCCAGCATTTGGTATGAAGAAAAAATGCTTTTCATGATATCAAATTAATAATCAATACGTTTTATTGTACAAGTGGGTGTGCATACATATTATAGGACTTGTCCAACAACCGTCTTCATTCTTCTGGCGCTGAGCATGTGGGTAAAATGTTGCTGGACAGCTTTTCACTAAAATCAATCAAACTTTCAGGTATGTGCAGTATATAATGATATAAATGTTTAAATTCTATTTTTATACTGTTATGAACTCATAATGTGGACAATACTCATTACTGGATTGGATATATTATCAATCAATGTCATTGCATGTCATATTATCACTGTCAATAATATTATTAGCAAGCTATAGCTATTGTACCTAGTTTGTCATTATGTTTTGTCTCATCCAACAGGAAATGGATTTATAGACGATGATGGAAAATATTTTGCAGAAGCTTTTTCTGTGAGTTCTTCGATCCGTTGACATCTGACCCTTGCATTCTTTTCTTACGATACAAATATTTTCACATTTAGGTCAACGTAAGTATTAAGGAATTAGACGTCAGCCATAATAAGTTTTGTGGACGAGGAGGAGAGTATCTAGGACTGTTGTTAGGTATGCTAGCATGTTTTTGTTAATGCGTTGGCATGACCGTTGGATAATAGCTGAAGGTTTATTCCTATTTTACATATTTACAGCAAATGCCGAGCATCTGGAGGTGCTGAATCTTTGTTGGAATCAACTCAGAATGAAAGGAGCTGTTGCGCTTTGCGCCGGACTCAAGGTACATGGGCCTTGGAGCCTTAAAATATAACACTTGAACGAATATAAATCGGCCCCGGTGTGAATATTGCTTCTCTCCATATTTAGGTGAATACAATGTTAAAGCACCTTGACCTATCATGGAATGGTTTTGGGAACGAAGGAGCCCTAGCTATAGGTGAAGCTCTGAAATTCAATCACACATTGGTGCACCTCAATCTCAACAACAATCGCATCACCAATGAAGGTGTCAGCTTGCTCTGCAGGGGTCTCGAATACAACGACACCCTACGGGTACTGATGGTGAGTAAACTAGTGGTAACCAGACGACAGTCTGATATAAAATCATGTTTCTAATTGTTCCCACAGCTGGCTTACAATTCACTAACAGTAGAGGGAGCGCTGTCCCTTCTCAATATGGTGAAGAAAATGTCGAAAACGACCTTGGAGGAGATTAATATATGCGTAAGTGAGAATAGACTCATCAATGATGTATTTTCCACTCCTTTTATTATTATCATTTTTGATCCGAGCAGAATGTATTGGTCAATGAAACCTTTTTACATCTGCTGGAGGTGACGAGCGAAGATCATCCTGATCTGGATGTGCAGTACGGAGGAGTTGGAGGGTTTATTGCTAAGAAACCAGTAAAACGCATCGACCCAATGAAAATCATCCAGGTTAGTTATATGTCTTCATGAAAAGTATATCCAATGTCTTATGATACATTTATTTTGCATTTATTGAAGGACTATCTGGATCAACACAAGCTACGTCTGTGGGATTTCTTCCGAAATATTGACAAAGATGCCACCATGCGAGTTTCTGTGGTCGATTTCAGGAACGCAATTCAGGTTTGACCAATGATTGGCCATATTTTTTAAACATCCACTATGGTTTATGGACCGTAAAGTGCGGCTTGGGCAGGGGTTGGCACAGTGGCAGAGATCTCCCCCCGAATGAAGCCCCCGTGGCTCAGCTTGGTCTGTCCCGTCGTCACGGTGGTCCCGCCCCCTGCGCCTCTCTTCAGTCCGAGTCAGAGTCTGACGAGCCGCCAGAGTTGGACTCGCTGCTGCTGTCTTCTGACTTGTTCTCCTTGTCGTCCACTTTGTCGTCGTCTTCGTCATCTTCGTCCTTCTTCAACACAAACGTTTGGAATGGTCCGTGAGAAACGAAAAGATTCACGCTGTTCCAAAATCGTATTGCCGCAACTTACGTCGTCGTCGTCGTCATCATCATCTTTGCTGGAGGACCCCGCTTCGGAGGAAGCCCTGTCCTTTTCATCGTCGTCTTCTTCTTCTTCTTCCTCCTCCTCCTTGGTGTCCTGCGGGAAGCCGTGCATAAGAGCTATCGTTGGCTGTTCTGCTTCTACATCTGGATTTTGTCCGCTTGGGAGAGATCCTTGCATCTTTGCAACAATTTTTGATCACTTTTAGGGGGTTTAGCGGCCCAATGCTAGCACCTTACCGATTTCTTGACCTTTGCCTTGGGGCCTCCTGGTTTTGTAGGGGTTTTTCTTTTCTGGAAGATCAAAAGGGCAACATGTCACCACAATAAACACAGCTTCTCAAATTGTGCTGCGCCTCACCTGTGAGTTGTACTCTTTGTACGAATTCCTAACTTGAGAAGATACGCTCTGAGGGAGGGAGGAAGGGAGGGAGTGATTAGAAGAAGCCGAATTGGATGATTTTCTTTTTTTAGCAGAAGCAGCGTCACTCACGGCCAGCCACTGCTCAAGCAGCACTTTGTACTGCCTCTGCATCTCCTCTGCAATCTTTTTGTAGCGGTCCTTGTCCTTGAGGGGCAGCCTCCGCCAGCGGCTACCGATCTTCGTCATCCTCACCTTCATGGGCAGGTGGTTGAGCTCTCCGTTGGACAGCATCTCCTGAGAGAACTTCTGGTAGCCGTTTCTGTGGAGAAAAAACAGGTCAGCTCACGGGAGGGAGGAAGCCCGGGACAAATTGCCAGCGCAACTCACGACGGCGGCTTCTTGGGTTCGCCCTCGAACTTCATCTTCTTCCCCGAGGCCACGGCGGTGGCGACGGGCGAACGCATCTCGCACAGGTCTCGCTGCGGACGACAGGCAGAGTGGCGCTTAGCTGCCGCCGGGGCGAGGTGGTGGTGGCGCTGGCTCACCTCGTATCTTTTCTGGTCTTCTGCCGCTTTTTTGATCCACATGATCTTTTCTTTCTTTTCCATAGTGCTCCAGGTGGCCTCCATCGCCTTCTGAGCCTTGGGTCGGTCATTCTGCGTTGCACACGCATCCTTTTCACTCCATTCAATGTCGATTGAAATAGGTGAAGTGTTTGTGTACGGCTGGCTCACCTTAAATCTGGCCAGGTAGTCTCCGATGACGCTTTGCTGCCAGATGTCCTGCGCCGTCTTGGGCGGGTCGGGCAGACTACGGTCCTCCTTTTTCTCCGACCCCGCCTTCAAGACAGCCTCCAGTCGCTTATACTTCTCCTGCGTTCAGGACGAGGATGTGGCTCAGTCCCACGTATTCGAGGGGGGGGGGGACGGGGGACGACTCGTACCTTTTTCTTGTCCGGCAGCTCGTTCCACATGCGCGCCAGCATCCGCGTGAGTTCGCTTTCGGAGAGATCCGGACGTTCCTGGTGCAGCTTGGGACGCTTCTCCTCGGAGAAGATGAACATGGCTGAGATGGGCCGCTTGGGTTTCTCCGCGTTGGCCTGCAAATCAGAAGCAAAGCGTCGAGACAATGCGAGCACAAAAATGGACGTCTCTGGGTACCTTGGCTTTGGAGTTCTTCCTGGACGCTGTGCTGTTGGCCCCACTGCCCCGCTTGAAGCCCACCTTGTCCTCACCCAAGACCCTCTGCTGCTCCTCCTCAGACAAACTCTGAAGCGATACAAAAAAAACATCACAGCCCAGTTTCAATGGCGAAAATGTGTTTTCGTGGTGAATTCAAAGCGTAAACACATGCCACGACAAGGCGACGTGTGTTTTGAAGCCTGAAAAGAACTTACGCTGAGGAATCTGTTCATCTCAATTTCGTATTCCTTCTTCCTCTACAAAGAGAGAGAGAGAGAGAAGAAAAAAAAGAAGGCCAATGAGAGCACTATGAAGAGAAGCCATACGGTGAGAGGCAAGCATTTTGCATTACCTGCTCACAGCGCTTCTGGTAGGCATCCTTCTCATTCTGCTTGAGCAGCTTCCAGCGCTGGCTGCACATGACCATACGCTCAGTGCTGGGCACGTCCTTCATGCTGGACATCAGCTCGGCGCAGAACATGGAGTAACCGTTCCTGGAGGGAAGGAAGGAGGGAAGGAAATGATGAGTGGCCCCTTTCTTCGGCCGAGGGAGGGACTCAGACGGAGTGGGGGGGGGGGGGCGCTGACTCACGGTGGAGGTTTGTCGGGACGGCCGTCGGACTTGTCCTTCAGGTGCCTCTCGGCTTTGGTCAGCGTGGACTTGACGATGTCCCCCTGCGTCAGGTTCATCTCAGGATGCTGCTGAATGTACTCGCGCATGGTCTCCTGCCAATATCAAAGCCCCAAAGTTGACGGGAAGCCAAATCATCCAATGAGTGGCATTTTGTCTCGATTAGACAGACAAGCTGAAGCTGGCACGTGATGTGCCGCCGCCGCCGTCTTCCAGCTCACCTCGTACAGCTTATACTGCTCCAGCGACTTGGCGATCCACTTGAGTCTCTTCTTGTCCGACAGCTGTGTCCACTGCTTGCTGAGGCAGTCCTTGATATCCTTTGTGGTAGCCTGGAAGAAGAAGAACGGCAAGAGATCCTCAATGATGAGATGAGGCCAACGGGCGGCAAAGAATAGCAAGCCAACTTACGTCCGGGTGGCCTTTAAGGAAGGCCTTCTTTTCGTGGGTGTACCACAGCTGCTGAGGCGTTTTGGCCTTCTCTGGAACATTTGAGCCTTTCTTAGTCATGCTCTCAATCAGCTCCGGGTGCTCCTCCCTGATGGACGGGAAACGTTTTCAAAATGCGATGTCCACGATAAGGAGCAAAATCCAAGTTCTCAATAGATGAACTCACCTGAACCTCATCATGCTGTGTCCAAAAACCTCTTTGTCCCTCACAAAGTCTTCCAAGTATTTTTTCTGCACAGTGCAAAGAAAAAAAAATGTCTTTCGATGGATTCCTCCCACCCATTCAAACAAACCCGAAGCATCTGACACTTTACCTTTTTTTTGTCAGGCAGCTCACGATATTTCTTGGACAAGATCTTGGTCAGATCCAAGTTGCTCATTTCTGGATGCAATTTTGCATACTTGGCCCTCTTCTCCATAAAGAAGCGGAAGTACGGTGTCAGGGGCTTCTTGGGAAAATCCGGATGTTTCTGTCACAGGAGGAAAACCAGGTTCCTGAATACTGTGGACTACATTTGATGCAGTTTATTTTCCAAAACCTGATTGTGGGTGCATCTTGTTTATGGAGATCAACTGCTCATTGAAATGTATCATTATTCATTGAAAACTAGATGCTGTCATAGGTTACCTTTAGTTTCTTGCCTTTGTACGGGTTCTTGATGTAGTCCTGAGCGTCCAAAATCAGCTCCGTGAGAGTCCGAAATTTACGGATCTGTTGTAGTCGGAGAAAGACGCACTCAATGAATTTTGTGCCTTTTCCAAAAGCTCGCAGCCACCCTGGTGGGTGGCCTCACCTCTTTGGCGACCTCCAGCCACTTCAGCTTGCACATTTCGGCCGTGTAGGAGTTGAAGGCCACTTTCTGCCAGTCCAGGTGGGACTCTGACGTCTTGTACTTGGTCAGGTCCTTCTGCGGCAGTGCCAACTTCATGGACTCCAGCAATTGGAGCACGTCGTCCTGGGCCCACACTGCAGCACAAAGTTCAGCCACAAGGTCAACAGAGCAACTTTAAATGGGATGGGAGTGGAGCCGAGCACTACCTTGAGGTTGGGATGTTGCCTCCATGTTTCCATTCATTTGTGAGCGATCTGTTATTTAGTCTGGAGAAACAAGTCAAATTAGTTTGTAGTTACTAACCACACCAATCTATATTTGAAGGCGTGGTAAATTCGCCATTTGCAAATTTGCTGTATCTACGTATCACTAAGTATATATTCAACGGGTCATAGGATGATAAGACTAGATTTTTTTGAAATCATATACATGCCATTCATTTTTCAAGTCACTGTTCTAAGATTTGCTTAGTTTGGTGTCCAAGCCATTTTTTTTTTATTGTCTTGGTTCAGGGCATTTAAATGTGGTATGGCAACAACAAAATGCAAAGCAGTCATCAATCTAATAACGAATGTTGTTCTCAACATGATTGGACGTGGAAATGTGGCGTGAATGGGCATTCCAACGTCGACATAATGGCTTCTATTCATTACACCGCCCCTAAAACGTTTACGCTCTGCGTTGAGGACACACACACACACACTGGCTATAGCTTGCGACTGCTCCCGATCTCAAATAACACCGGGCGGGCGCGCGCGCTAAAATGTAGCAACGCCTTAGCTCCCAGTCTCCGTCAGGCTCCTATTCACCCACCCGGAATTTCGCCTTCTTTCCCCCTCCCTCCCTCGCTTCCAACCTTGTTCCGACACGCAACGACTATTTTCTGCGCCTGGGCCCGCTGGCTAATGGAGGATTTTCGGGTGGGGGAGCCGAGGGGTTTGGGGTGGATCCACAAAGGAAGGAAGCAAATGGACGGACAGGCAGCTGGAGGCGACCAGCTGACCACGGGAGAGCCGCTTTCGCTCTCCGACCAACGGACCAACAATGGCGGCCATCACTGCGCCACAGGAGCCTCATCACCCGCGGATCTCACTCCGCCGCGCCACACTTGACTATAAACTGAAAGAATGGCGACATGTTGTCCTTGGCGGTTAACAAAGGGTTGTTTTTTTGGGGTGTTTTTTTTTTTTATATAGCGTACATGCTTTTAAGTGTGGTTTTATTCGAGAATTAACAAAAGTGCGGTATGTTCTTCAGTGAGGCGTAACCGAGAGGCGCTTCCATGATGGCGGATCCTCGTGGTTCGTCGTGTCCTTGATGGCTCCAGCTAGCACAAGCTAGCCTGTTAGCTCGAAAAGCCCCAGCCGGGGGCCAACCAGCGACGCCAAAATTTCGTTACCGGGGCCACCGTTTCAAAAAACGAATTGAACCTTAAAGACGTTTCAACACCGTACATTATGATCGATACAAAACAACTGTTAGCAAAACTCTGCGCATGACGTCATGACAAAAGGGCGTGGCAATGTTTTGAATCCCACATAGCTGTTCTTTTTCATATTTTGTAAATTGAATGTGAGGCTAACCAAAAAGTTACTTAAATGTAATGCATCGGTAACCGCTTTTGTCAGTGATTCTGTATTTTCTTGCCCCCTGTAGTTGTCAATGGCACGGTGGTGTGTGAGAGTGCTTCTGCCACAAGTCAGATGTCCATCAACCTTCCAAAAATGCCGCCTGACGCCTAAAGGAGATTCTCTGATCCCGGTTAGATTTGGATGTTAAGTCCTGTAGCAAATGATTCCTTTGATCAGTCAAACAAATGTTGATGAGCCAGTGAACCGCATAAGCGCATGCCCTTCTAACACCCACACCACTTCCTCATAACTTTGTTAGTAATTAGCAACAACTTTTTCTTTGGGTTTTTTGTTTTTGTTTTCTTAGCATTTAACTTGCACAAAGCACTCTTTTGTCCAACCTGCTCTACCAATTTCCCATAGTAGTCTTCTTCAAACTTCAACCATTCAACCAATACTTTCATTCAGGAAATCATTCGTCCCTGCACATTTGCATCTCACACACAGTCACCAAAGAGCAGTCTTTTCAACACATTGGTCTCAAGCTATCCAAGTCCTCCACACAACATTCATTTACCATTCTCAACACAATCCCTATCCTAATGTTTCCGATAGAAGAATTCACCAGTCCAAAAAAAAAAAAAAAAAATCTCAACACATAAAAAAAAACACATCTTGCGAATTAATCATTTAAATAATTAATCGTTAATCATTAATGATTTTTTTTTTTTTAATTCAATTTTGAAATGTGTACAATCCACAATTTTGCTTTATCCAATTCTAGAAAACATGTTTTCTCTGTCTGTCGACTTTGTCATCAGGGTGAGACACTAATGAGCACTAGTGTAAACCAGTTTTCTGTCTACAAACAGATTCCTTTCATTTCTTCTCTTATTTATTTATTTATTTATTCATTTAATTCTTCGAAATTGTTCCTGTTTTGCGGTGCAAATTGGATAGACCACAGTCTAACAAATTTCTTTTGTACACAGGTTTAGCCAATTTGATCAGTTTAACAAATATGCTCACACGTGCACAGCTCTCGGTGCGAGGGGAGGGGACCTGGCAACAATGATTTGTCGCAAGCTGGCCAGTTCTTGCGGTCGATCATGAAGTTGGTCCCACCCACGCACGCGAGGACAGCACACTCTAATTTTTCTATTTATCTTTTAGAAACAAGTTGTATTACTTTACCACTTGATTTGCAAATTTTAACTTCAGTGTGCAGACATAATTTGACCCCTTGTCATTTGCCGGGCATACAATCAGCATTTTCATAATTTTATCGTATGTACAGGAGTTCTGATAACCTAAAAAAATGTTTTTAAACCAAAGGTAGGAGCATGAGAGGTCAAAGAGGAGGAAGCCCGTTTTGCTGAAAATTTGGCTTTTCCTCTGCCCCTCCCTCCACCCTTTGATTGGTCTTGTTTTGCATATCGACACACTCTCGCAAAGTGTCCTCGTCAGAGAATGGATTAGGGATAAAGTGACAACTTTTGATGGAGTAGTGATTTATGGCCTTAATAAAAAAGTATTATTATTATTATTTTTTTTTTTTTTTAAGAGTTATGAGGTCATAGAGGTTATCGAGGTTATGGGGTTATAGGGTTAATAGGGTTAGGTTGTTATTTATTGAAATGGTGAATCGTTAATGATGAAAGGTTTGAGTTTGGTATGAATGTTTGTGTGGGTGTGTGTGTGTGTGTGTGTAGGTCAAAAAAGTTATGAGGTGCTGCTTCTTCCCTGGTCCTGTAGGGGGTGTTTAAGTGTTTCATTCACTTTCATCCTGAGGGGGTGTTTAAGTGTTTCATTCACTTTCATCCTGAGGGGGTGTTTAAGTGTTTCATTCACTTTCATCCTGAGATAGGAGTGGTAAGGTGTGTAAGTTTATTTATCTCAGGATGAGTGTAAATCTTGTTTTGTTTATGTTTTGGATGGTTGGGAATATGTCTGTACATGTTTAGGGTCTTAAGATCAGGGGGGTGTCTGACCCCTCCGCGTATGTCTGGATCTGGGTTCCTGTAGGGGGTGTTTAAGTGTTTCATTCACTTTCATCGTGAGATAGGAGTGGTAAGGTGTGTAAGTTTATTTATCTCAGGATGAGTGTAAATCTTTTTGTTTATGTTTTGGCTGGGAATATGTCTGTACATATTTAGGGTCTTAAGATCAGGATCTTAGAAGATTAAGATCCGTGGTCTGTGGGGTTGTGTTTTTTTTTTTTTTATGACCTCGCAATGACCTCGCAATGACCTCGCCGCGTGTATCTGTGGGATGTGTGTGCGTGCAGGCCGCCCTGAGTTTTATGAAACATACCCCCCAAAATGTTCAGTTTAAAAAAGTTTTTTAATGATAGTATGAGGTGAAAAAAATTAATCTTATCTTCCGAGGGATGAAATTAGCTGGTCCTCAGTCCAATGTTGTGTATGGAGGAGAAATGGAGTTAAAAAAAATGTTCAAACAAGATCTTTGAAAATATAACACAAATATAACACGTGACGATGAAAGGCAAAAAGTGGGTGGGATCGACAATGTTGGCTATATAGAGTCTGTGGAGTGGAGGTTGTGTATCTCGATTTTTGAACCTTCTACTGAGAAGTATGATCTGCGAAACACCGGTGACGGTCCACGTATCACCCACGGGTGCAGATGGACTTTTACAGGCCCCTAGGAAGAAGCATATGTTTGTCAGAAGATTGCAACAGAGTCCTCTAAATATGGCGGAGCTTGAGAATAAATGGTCTTTAACTCCTACTTCTTCCTGGGGTTATCATTATTTTCACGCAATCGGCGAACTAGTCTTCTTCATGCAAGAGGATGGCAAATATACTATGCCCCACGGATTTGGATCCCTCAACTCGAATGACTGGGCCATCGTCAGTCAATTGTTTCCAAAGCTCCTTCCCCAATTTGTTGGAGAAACGGGGCTGAAGGGGGAGCTCACACTAACTTGGATTTCGAGACTAGGACCGAATGGCCGTTGGTTTTTCCGCCTCAAAGTTTCACCTCAGCTATCCGAGGAGGAGGAAGACGGGGAAATATGTGATGCTCTACTTAGCCTTCAGGTTTTCAACAGTGAGTGCGGGGTTCTTCAGACGATTCTACAAGTCCCTTTATCAGAGTGGCAGAGGAGAATTAACCCCTTAACTGCCATGATAACGGAGCAGTATTTGTGTAGTAGAATGTGGATCACGGTTGTGGGGGCCCGAAAAAAATTCATATTTGAATAACATCTCAATACGTTCTAATTTTTTTTACATCCCCCTACAATCAAAGTACCGCCTACTCCAGACTCCAAGCACACCCCTAATTCTCCAGGAGGAGGAGGAGGGCGTGGACCGTTTACAACTGCTCTGTATAAGAAAAAAAGCTACCCCCAAACCTTCAAACCTCAAAGAATCTCACCAAGAAACATCTCGCTGATCGAGACAAAATGTCTGACAAACGCTGCGCCAGAAATCTTCTGCCTACCTTCCAAGATGCAGACAAGGAACCGAAACCAAAGATTCTGAAAGGCCTGCAACGTCACCACAAAGAGGTAATTAATTTGTGTTCACCTCCATCCTCCCCGCCGAGCCCCCGCGGCTGTGCTTCTGATGAAACTGACACCGGCATGCAGACTTCCACACCGATTTGCCCGGAGCGCACCGTTACGTATCCGGGGACCCGCCATCCTGATTCCGCAAAAGATGACTGCGGTCGAGAATGTTTGAAAGAATTCGCACCGTTGCTTTATGCCGATTCCATTATCATAATTTCATCGGATGAAGAAGACGGGGAGGGAAAAACAGATCGCCGATTCACACGTGTGTTGAAGGAACCGGCTACCCGGCACGCAAAGGAGGCCAGACGACAGTCTTTCACCACGCTGGACAACCCGGTGGAATCGGAGCTATGGTGTCCCGAGTTGGCAATTCCACCGTTTGAAGCAGATAATGTCTCCCTGTCTGCAAAGCAGCCTTCACCTCCAGATCACGCCTCAACAGAAGGGCCTGTAATGAACAGCGACTGCGAGAATTCACCAAAGGGGGCAGTATTGAACAGCAACCCCGACAAATCAACATCCAGGTCGGTGTTGAGCAAGAAATCATCATCATCCGCGGCTTCAACGTTACCATCCACCTCGTCATCAACCAGCGCCAGTTTTGAAAGCGAAAACGCACCACCATGGCTGTCGCCGCTTGAATACGTAAGAATCAAATTGTTGGTAGTTCTCTTACTACATAAAAAATTGCTCAAACATACCGCAAGTGATTGTTTGGCTTGTGAATTGGATGATCTTTCTCAGATGAGACATACATCGACCGATACGCAAAGTCAAGGCATCGGTATCGAAACTGAAAAAGTCGGATCGGTGCATCTCTACTCCTGAGTACAAATCGCCTCCTCACCCAAACTATGAAAAAAAACCCACGATTTATAGTCCGAAAAATCTTCTAATCATAAATCTAGTTATTACTAATTGTATTACTAGTTGTACTCTAATTGTACAGAACGTTGACATATTTTCACAGCAGTCTTCTATCAATTACCTGATCACAAATTTCCTGAATCAAAGACTATAGCATGTGTAACAAAAGTAAAGCAATGAATGGAGCTAGTCTTTTTGCAGCCAATCCTAGCACTTTCCCTCATTTGCAGCATAGTCAGGGTGTTCCAAATGCAATATGCCTGAGTACGCCTTATTTGACATTGCAGAAACAGAAATAGACTCATTGTGGACAGTGCAAGACATTGTTAGGTAAATTGTAAAATCACACTTCGGGCCCTCACGGATGATTTAGTCAGCCGTGCATCATGACTGGCATTAAAACAATATTGAGGCAATTGAGGACTGCCTGCCACCCCCGATTTTGTGTACTAGTGAGAAACCCGACATACTTGCACCTCAATTGCGATAGGTGTGCGATTAAATTATTTAAGATATTTATTATAGTTTGTTCAATTGTGTTATCTCGACAATAATTCATCATCCTATGTTGTTGTCATATGAATGAATGAAATACCACAACATCCACCATGTACGAAGGGTCGAATTTGTCTGCTTCCACCTCAATCGAATGCTATACCATCGGAGCTACATAATTTAACTAGCCTGGTATGTAGTCTACTTTTTGTCACCAAATTGTTAGATGTGCTGTGAGACATGTCAGGAATGCCTGGTAAGGCATAGGATGTGCACAAAATTCGTAAACACACTGAAATATACCACTGTCAGTGCACGAACACTAGTCCAGAGTAATTTTGTTACCAAAATTTCGGATGAGTTGGGGGCGAAGAAACGGCAATGGACAACCATGAAAGGCGCACCAAGGTCCCAAATATGCTTGAGTAAACAAATATGAAGTTATGCCTGTTTTAACGCCGAGCGCAAAGGCAGCAGTCTACCAAAATAGGGCTCAGAGTTGTATGTGCGAGTCAGTCTCAGAGAAACCAAAATACAGTTCGTAATTTGGCTTGGCAAATATTTGAGCCCAATATCTAGTTCAGGAATAGGAAACCTTGGTCCTACGAGAGCAATATCCTGCCTATTTTCCGTCTCGCCAATAGTGCAACATACTTTATGATCAAGATCTTTAAGGTTTCTACAGAGCTTGCTGAGGAGCTGATCATTTGAATCAGGTGTGATGCAGCGGGGAGAAATGGAAATCAGCCAAAGTATGGCTCTCGTACGACCGGCGTTCCCTACCCGTTCTAGTTGAAGCCTTTAAATATCCATCCATCCATTTTCTGAACCGCTTAGTCCCCACGGGGGTCGCGGGTGTGCTGGAGCCTATCCCAGCCGTCATCGGGCAGTAGGCGGGAGACACCCTGAACTGGTTGCCAACCAATCGCAGGGCACACAGAGAGGAACAACCACTCGCACTCACACCTAGGGACAATTTGGAGTGCTCAATTGGCCTATCAAGCATGTTTTTTTTGGGATGTGGGAGGAAACCGGAGTGCCTGGAGAAAACCCACGCGGACATGGGGAGAACATGCAAACTCCACACAGGGAGGGCCGGAGGAGGAATTGGACCCGCACCCACCTAACTGAGGCGGACGTGCTACCCACTGCGCCACCGAGCCACCTAGCCATTAAATAATCAATAAAAAACCTAAAATTAACAGTATTTAATATATAGGTAGAATAATTAAAGTTCAATCCAACCTTCTGTAACATCTGTGGAGATTTAGAGCGAATCTTACCTTCCACCAAAAACAATGACCGGACAATCAGTGGCTGACATTTGAAGTTTCAACACACTGATCATGACTGTATAATCTGCAATTGTCTGAGTCACACCCTTCTTCTCAAATATAGTCACTTTGCTATGAAGGCTGGCCAGTCTACACTGAGTGTTTAAAGGCAATGCCGAAACGAAAATACACATACACGGAGGAGTTGAATAAAAAAATGCCCGTGCTTTTGCCAGGGTCGTGATCCTTGTGAAGCTGAGTGCTTGATATGCAAGGTAGGCACTTACATGTTGTTAGGGTTTATAAACTATCTTGATCGTATGATTATGTTGGGATGTAGACTAGAATGATGAACTTTGTTTGAACCTTTTACCTTCCCCTGATTCTGAACAATTGAACCATTCATTTGTTGAAGCTCTCCAGGTGGTGTGGAGGCGTCCTTGTTTTGCTCCACTAGAATTTATGTCCACGGCCTTGTGGAGAGATAGACTGGGACCCTCCCAAGTGGTTAATCATTTGCTGAGGTGCCCACTACACATGTCAAATGTCACCCCCACCTTGGCTGACTCTCACCCCCACCTTTCTTCTTTTCTCAATAAAGACTCTCTTGCATGACTGCAACGGCAGACTTTGTTCGGACATTGCTGTATCTACAGTACCGAACAGATTCTCCACTTGCAAGTGTTCAAAAGGGCATACTGTCTCTCCGTGTGGTTCTTGCAGATTAAGTTAGAGTTAGAACATCCCTAACATTTTGGTGCCGAAACCCGGGACCCACATACCCACTGCTGATCGACGGAGGACGACGTGCTGCATTGTCGACAAGCCAACGTCCATTAGGAGGACCTGGTAAAGAAAAGACCTGGCAAGTAAATTCTTTGCTGGGCCAGCATCTTAGGTCTGCCTTCGTCGGACAACAGTGGATTGACGGGATCCGGCAGTGCAACGAACCAGGGGACAAGTAAGTTAAAGCCCTAAGTGTAAACGCGTAAAAAATTAAAGGTGCACAAGATATACGGCTTTGGTTCGTCCGAGCTATGAAGTTTACGGCTTTGGTTCGTCCGAGCTATGAAGTTTACGGTTTGGTTTATCCGAGCTATGAAGTTTACGGCTTTGGTTCGTCCGAGCTATGAAGTTTACGGCTTTGGTTCGTCCGAGCTATGAAGTTTACGGTTTGGTTTGTCCGAGCTATGAAGTTTACGGTTTGGTTTGTCCGGGCTAAGAAACAGCTGGGGTTCTAGCCCCAGGGGAAGGAACAGGCTAAGAAAAGTCAGAGCTTCTTTTTCTTGATTGAAGAAGGGCGTAGATTCTTTCTTCTTTTTGGTCTGTTTTTTCCAAGCTGTTTGCATGAATGTTGTGTGGTTGAGAGTGTGACTGGTAGGATAATTTGACCAAGAGGCAATTGTTGTTGAACGGTCAATTTAATCCTGCATTGAGTATCCGAAAAAAAAAAAAAAAAAAAAAAGTAAAAAAAAAAAAAAAAAAAAAAAAAAAATTGAATAAGAAGTGGAAAAATCTAAAAATACCAAGTTAAGATGGGAAATAAAAACAGTAAATCTCTAGCCCTTGAAGGTGATGAGAAGTCCATCCCATTGACATTTGAAAAATAATTTAGGGTGCATAATGGCATCCCATCCAATGATGCAGCTGAGAGTGCTTATCAGCAACAGCTAAAATATGCGCTCCCCAATGGTTCCCCACCTGAATTAGACAACAGGGTGCGGAAACACTTGGTGGAAACACACACTGCTTGTGTTACAACAACCATGCAGTGGGCCAGAGATGCTGACAAAGTGATCAAGAAAGGCAAAAGGTCCGATGTATTTCATCTAGATGATGATGATAATCATGTAGATGAAGATGCAACAGTCTTCTTCCAAAGTTCCCAATGGGGCAGAGGAAGAGGTCAATGTCAGCAAGGTCGCAAGCCCCCATATGGTTCAAAACCCCCACCAGATTCTGACAAGTGTTGGAACTGTGGGAGACGAGAGAGAGAATGGATTAGGGATAAAGTGACAACTTTTGATGGAGTAGTGATTTATGGCCTTAATAAAAAAGTATTTTTTTTTTTTTTTTTTTTTTTTTTTTAAGAGTTATGAGGTCATAGAGGTTATCGAGGTTATGGGGTTATAGGGTTAATAGGGTTAGGTTGTTATTTATTGAAATGGTGAATCGTTAATGATGAAAGGTTTGAGTTTGGTATGAATGTTTGTGTGGGTGTGTGTGTGTGTGTAGGTCAAAAAAGTTATGAGGTGCTGCTTCTTCCCTGGTCCTGTAGGGGGTGTTTAAGTGTTTCATTCACTTTCATCCTGAGGGGGTGTTTAAGTGTTTCATTCACTTTCATCCTGAGGGGGTGTTTAAGTGTTTCATTCACTTTCATCCTGAGATAGGAGTGGTAAGGTGTGTAAGTTTATTTATCTCAGGATGAGTGTAAATCTTGTTTTGTTTATGTTTTGGATGGTTGGGAATATGTCTGTACATGTTTAGGGTCTTAAGATCAGGGGGGTGTCTGACCCCTCCGCGTATGTCTGGATCTGGGTTCCTGTAGGGGGTGTTTAAGTGTTTCATTCACTTTCATCGTGAGATAGGAGTGGTAAGGTGTGTAAGTTTATTTATCTCAGGATGAGTGTAAATCTTTTTGTTTATGTTTTGGCTGGTTGGGAATATGTCTGTACATGTTTAGGGTCTTAAGATCAGGATCTTAGAAGATTAAGATCTGTGGTCTGTGGGGTTGTGTTTTTTTTTTTTTATGACCTCGCAATGACCTCGCAATGACCTCGCCGCGTGTATCTGTGGGATGTGTGTGCGTGCAGGCCGCCCTGAGTTTTATGAAACATACCCCCCAAAATGTTCAGTTTAAAAAAGTTTTTTAATGATAGTATGAGGTGAAAAAAATGAATCTTATCTTCCG
>NW_028232057.1:160000-185000 GCF_054491065.1 Syngnathus leptorhynchus
TCCATAGCTCCATAGCACCAGAGCTCCATACCTCCAGAGCTCCATACCTCCAGAGCTCCATAGCTCCATAGCACCAGAGCTCCATAGCACCAGAGCTCCATAGCTCCATACTTCCATAGCACCAGAGCTCCATACTTCCATAGCACCAGTCACAGAGTTGGCGAAAATTGCACTAAGTGCGAAAGCCCATTCATTTACAACGGCGTGTCCACAAGGCGGCGACATTTCCCCGTTACCGGTGGCTGCGCGGCGGGAGAGTGGCAGAGCTCATCCGAGCGGCTGGAACTCTGCGCCGGCGTGGTCGAGCGTGAGGCCTCGGCCCTTTGGCTGCCTGGTACCTAAAACACTTCCATTGATCCAGCCACGGAGGGTGCTGGCTGGTGGCTCCATACCTCCATAGCTCCATAGCACCAGAGCTCCATAGCTCCATAGCTCCAGGGCTCCATAGCTCCATAGCTCCAGGGCTCCATAGCTCCAGGGCTCCAGGGCTCCATAGCTCCAGGGCTCCAGGGCTCCATAGCTCCATACCTCCAGAGCTCCATAGCTCCATACTTCCAGAGCTCCATAGCTCCATAGCTCCATACTTCCATAGCTCCATAGCTCCATACTTCCATAGCACCAGAGCTCCATACCTCCAGAGCTCCATAGCTCCAGCCTGGGTGGCTGGTGGCTCCATAGCTCCATACTTCCATAGCTCCAGTCAGAGAGTTGGCGAAAATTGCACTAAGTGCGAAAGCCCATTCATTTACAACGGCGTGTCCGCCAGGCGGCGACATTTCCCCGTTACCGGTGGCTGCGCGGCGGGTGAGTGACAGAGCTTATCCGAGCGGCTGGAACTCTGCGCCGGCGTGGTCGAGCGTGAGGCCTCGGCACTTTGGCCGCCTGGTACCTAAACACTTCCATTGATCCAGCCTCGGAGGGTGCTGGCTGGTGGCTCCATACCTCCAGAGCTCCATACTTCCATAGCTGCAGAGCTCCATACCTCCATACCTCCAGAGCTCCATACTTCCATAGCTCTATACTTCCATAGCTCCATAGCACCAGAGCTCCATACCTCCAGAGCTCCATACCTCCAGAGCTCCATAGCTCCATACCTCCATACCTCCAGAGCTCCATACTTCCATAGCTCTATACTTCCATAGCTCCATAGCACCAGAGCTCCATAGCTCCATACCTCCAGAGCTCCATAGCTCCATAGCACCATACCTCCAGAGCTCCAGAGCTCCAGAGCTCCATAGCTCCATAGCACCAGAGCTCCATAGCTCCATAGCACCAGAGCTCCATAGCTCCATAGCACCAGAGCTCCATAGCTCCATAGCACCAGAGCTCCATAGCTCCATAGCACCAGAGCTCCATAGCACCAGAGCTCCATAGCTCCATAGCACCAGAGCTCCATAGCTCCATAGCACCAGAGCTCCATAGCTCCATAGCACCAGAGCTCCATAGCACCAGAGCTCCATACCTCCAGAGCTCCATAGCTCCATAGCACCAGAGCTCCATGGCTTCAGAGCTCCATAGCACCATAGCTCCATAGCTCCATAGCACCAGAGCTCCATAGCTCCATAGCACCAGAGCTCCATACCTCCAGAGCTCCATACCTCCAGAGCTCCATAGCTCCATAGCACCAGAGCTCCATAGCACCAGAGCTCCATAGCACCAGAGCTCCATAGCTCCATACTTCCATAGCACCAGAGCTCCATACTTCCATAGCACCAGTCACAGAGTTGGCGAAAATTGCACTAAGTGCGAAAGCCCATTCATTTACAACGGCGTGTCCACAAGGCGGCGACATTTCCCCGTTACCGGTGGCTGCGCGGCGGGAGAGTGGCAGAGCTCATCCGAGCGGCTGGAACTCTGCGCCGGCGTGGTCGAGCGTGAGGCCTCGGCACTTTGGCCGCCTGGTACCTAAACACTTCCATTGATCCAGCCTCGGAGGGTGCTGGCTGGTGGCTCCATACTTCCAGACTTCCATAGCTGCAGAGCTCCATACCTCCATACCTCCAGAGCTCCATACTTCCATAGCTCTATACTTCCATAGCTCCATAGCACCAGAGCTCCATACCTCCAGAGCTCCATACCTCCAGAGCTCCATAGCTCCATACCTCCATACCTCCAGAGCTCCATACTTCCATAGCTCTATACTTCCATAGCTCCATAGCACCAGAGCTCCATACCTCCATACCTCCAGAGCTCCATAGCTCCATAGCACCATACCTCCAGAGCTCCAGAGCTCCATAGCTCCATACCTCCAGAGCTCCATAGCTCCATAGCACCAGAGCTCCATAGCTCCACAGCACCAGAGCTCCATAGCTCCATAGCACCAGAGCTCCATAGCTCCATAGCACCAGAGCTCCATAGCACCAGAGCTCCATAGCTCCAGCCTGGGTGGCTGGTGGCTCCATAGCTCCATACTTCCATAGCACCAGTCACAGAGTTGGCGAAAATTGCACTAAGTGCGAAAGCCCATTCATTTACAACGGCGTGTCCACAAGGCGGCGACATTTCCCCGTTACCGGTGGCTGCGCGGCGGGAGAGTGGCAGAGCTCATCCGAGCGGCTGGAACTCTGCGCCGGCGTGGTCGAGCGGCTGGCCTCGGTAGTTGAGGTACCAGGGGTGGGCCGGGGAGCTCCAGGCGGGTCTTGTGAGAGAGTGAAGCCGAGCGGCTGGAACTCTGGGCCGGCGTGGATGAGCCACGGAGGGTGCTGGCTGGTGGCTCCATACTTCCATAGCTCCATAGCTCCATACTTCCATACTTCCATAGCTCCATAGCTCCATAGCTCCAGAGCTCCAGAGCTCCAGAGCTCCATAGCTCCAGAGCTCCAGAGCTCCGTACTTCCATAGCTCCATACTTCCATAGCTCCGTAGCTCCATACCTCCATACCTCCAGAGCTCCATACCTCCAGAGCTCCATACCTACAGAGCTCCATAGCTCCATAGCACCAGAGCTCCATAGCACCAGAGCTCCATAGCTCCATAGCACCAGAGCTCCATAGCTCCATAGCACCAGAGCTCCATAGCTCCATAGCACCAGAGCTCCATACCTCCAGAGCTCCATACCTCCAGAGCTCCATAGCTCCATAGCACCAGAGCTCCATAGCTCCATAGCACCAGAGCTCCATACCTCCAGAGCTCCATACCTCCAGAGCTCCATAGCTCCATAGCACCAGAGCTCCATAGCTCCATAGCACCAGAGCTCCATACCTCCATAGCTCCATACCTCCAGAGCTCCATAGCTCCATAGCACCAGAGCTCCATACCTCCAGAGCTCCATACCTCCAGAGCTCCAAAGCTCCATACCTCCAGAGCTCCATAGCTCCATACTTCCATAGCACCAGAGCTCCATACTTCCATAGCACCAGTCACAGAGTTGGCGAAAATTGCACTAAGTGCGAAAGCCCATTCATTTACAACGGCGTGTCCACAAGGCGGCGACATTTCCCCGTTACCGGTGGCTGCGCGGCGGGAGAGTGGCAGAGCTCATCCGAGCGGCTGGAACTCTGCGCCGGCGTGGTCGAGCGTGAGGCCTCGGCACTTTGGCCGCCTGGTACCTAAACACTTCCATTGATCCAGCCACGGAGGGTGCTGGCTGGTGGCTCCATACCTCCATAGCTCCATACCTCCAGAGCTCCATAGCTCCATAGCACCAGAGCTCCATAGCTCCATAGCACCAGAGATCCATAGCTCCATAGCACCAGAGCTCCATAGCTCCATAGCACCAGAGCTCCATAGCTCCATAGCACCAGAGCTCCATAGCTCCATAGCACCAGAGCTCCATAGCTCCAGGGCTCCAGGGCTCCATAGCTCCATACCTCCAGAGCTCCATACTTCCAGAGCTCCATAGCTCCATAGCTCCATACTTCCATAGCTCCATAGCTCCATAGCTCCATACTTCCATAGCCCCAGAGCTCCATAGCTCCATAGCTCCAGAGCTCCATACTTCCATAGCTCCAGAGCTCCATAGCTCCAGGCACGGAGGGTGCTGGAGCTCCACACTTCCATAGGCAGGGAGGGTGCTGGAGCTCCACACTTCCATAGGCAGGGAGGGTGCTGGAGCTCCACACTTCCATAGGCAGGGAGGGTGCTGGAGCTCCACACTTCCATAGGCAGGGAGGGTGCTGGAGCTCCACACTTCCATAGGCAGGGAGGGTGCTGGAGCTCCACACTTCCATAGGCAGGGAGGGTGCTGGAGCTCCACACTTCCATAGGCAGGGAGGGTGCTGGAGCTCCACACTTCCATAGGCAGGGAGGGTGCTGGAGCTCCACACTTCCATAGGCAGGGAGGGTGCTGGAGCTCCACACTTCCATAGGCAGGGAGGGTGCTGGAGCTCCACACTTCCATAGGCAGGGAGGGTGCTGGAGCTCCACACTTCCAGCCACGGAGCATGCTGGCACTTCCACCTTGCTTGCTAAGTCGGCGTGATCTTGCCCAAAAAGTCCCTCCTCACCTCCAGCTGGAAGTGGAAAAAAATCCTCCACCTGCTTGGCCGAGGTTCTGGAAGCCAGCAGCTCGCAGAATGTTGCCAAAGTTTCACTGGAAGGAAAAGAAAAGAGAAGACCGAGTGCGCATTTCACCTACCGCCGAATGTCCACAAGAGGGAAGTGTCACTCCGTCGCAGAATCTGCGCCGACGCACTCGGCACCCTTCGAATTTATGGTGCCGGTGCGGGTGTTCTGGGTGCAAAAAGGCCGCCCAAGTGGTAGAAAAAAATCAGACTTCGTCTCTTAGGTCGAAATTAATGCCAAGTTTTGAAATGCGCTGGCAGGGGTGGACCAGGGCCCGTTAGAAGTGCTTAGCCGAGGTCCTGGAAGCCTAACCCGGCGTGATCTTGTGCAAAAAGCCGCTGCTGAGCTCCAGCTGGAAGTGTAAAAAGAACCGGGCTGGATCAAAAAAAGAACCGGGCGGCCCGTTAAAATTGCTTAGCCGAGGTCCTGGAACCCTAACCCGGCGTGATCTTGTGCAAAAAGCCGCTGCTGAGCTCCAGCTGGAAGTGTAAAAAGAACCGGGCTGGTTCAAAAAAAGAACCGGGCGACCCGTTAGAAGTGCTTAGCCGAGGTCCTGGAAGCCTAACCCGGCGTGATCTTGTGCAAAAAGCCGCTGCTGAGCTCCAGCTGGAAGTGGAAAAAGAACCGGGCTGGATCAAAAAAGAACCGGGCGACCCGTTAAAATTGCTTAGCCGAGGTCCTGGAAGCCTAACACGGCGTGATCTTGTGCAAAAAGCCGCTCCCGAGCTCCAGCTGGAAGTGTAAAAAGAACCAGGCTGGATAAAAAAAAAGAACCGGGCTGGATCAAAAAAGAACCGGGCGGCCCGTTAAAATTGCTTAGCCGAGGTCCTGGAAGCCTAACCCGGCGTGATCTTGTGCAAAAAGCCGCTGCCGAGCTCCAGCTGGAAGTGTAAAAAGAACCGGGCTGGATAAAAAAAAGAACCGGGCTGGATCAAAAAAGAACCGGTCGACCCGTTAAAATTGCTTAGCCGAGGTCCTGGAAGCCTAACACGGCGTGTTCTTGTGCAAAAAGCCGCTCCCAAGCTCCAGCTGGAAGTGTAAAAAGAACCGGGCTGGATAAAAAAAAGAACCGGGCTGGATCAAAAAAGAACCGGGCGACCCGTTAAAATTGCTTAGCCGAGGTCCTGGAAGCCTAACCCGGCGTGATCTTGTGCAAAAAGCCGCTCCCGAGCTCCAGCTGGAAGTGTAAAAAGAACCGGGCTGGATAAAAAAAAGAACCGGGCGGCCCGTTAAAATTGCTTAGCCGAGGTCCTGGAAGCCTAACCCGGCGTGATCTTGTGCAAATAGCCGCTGCCGAGCTCCAGCTGGAAGTGTGAAAAGAACCGGGCTGGATAAAAAAAAGAACCGGGCTGGATCAAAAAAGAACCGGGCGACCCGTTAAAATTGCTTAGCCGAGGTCCTGGAAGCCTAACACGGCGTGATCTTGTGCAAAAAGCCGCTCCCGAGCTCCAGCTGGAAGTGTAAAAAGAACCAGGCTGGATAAAAAAAAAGAACCGGGCTGGATCAAAAAAGAACCGGGCGACCCGTTAAAATTGCTTAGCCGAGGTCCTGGAAGCCTAACCCGGCGTGATCTTGTGCAAAAAGCCGCTCCCGAGCTCCAGCTGGAAGTGTAAAAAGAACCAGGCTGGATAAAAAAAGAACCGGGCTGGTTCAAAAAAAGAACCGGGCGACCCGTTAAAATTGCTTAGCCGAGGTCCTGGAAGCCTAACACGGCGTGTTCTTGTGCAAAAAGCCGCTCCCGAGCTCCAGCTGGAAGTGTAAAAAGAACCGGGCTGGATAAAAAAAAGAACCGGGCTGGTTCAAAAAAGAACCGGGCGACCCGTTAAAATTGCTTAGCCGAGGTCCTGGAAGCCTAACACGGCGTGATCTTGCCCGAAATTCGGCCTCTATACTTCCATTTTAGGTACCAGGCGCTCATAGTGTGTTGGTCCCACTAGTCAGTGTACTGGTCCCACTCGCTAGTGTACTGGTCCCCCTAGTCAGTGTACTCATCCAGTTACCCCCCGTTTTCCAAAACACAATCGGCACGTATAAGGGGGGGACTCCTGAGAGAGATGAGGTATATGCCAGCGCAACACCAATCCGCTCCGCGCTGGTTCCCATGTCGGCTACGGATGAATAAAACCAGCCTGTCCCCCCTGGAGCTCACGAGACACGGAATTTTTTCTAAGTGCCAACGGCTCTTCCGAGCAAACGTGTCCGCTCCGGCTGGTTCCCCCGTCGGCCTCGAATGACGAAAAATGCCGGTCTCCGCCCGGAGCTCATGACAAACGAAAAATTTTCTAAGTGCCAACGGCACTTGCGAGCGAATGTGTCCGCTCGGCGCTGGTTCCCGGGTCGAACCCGGAAGACGAAAAACGCCGGTCTCCGCCCGGAGCTCATGACAAACGAAAAATCTTCTAAGTGCCAACGGCACTTGCGAGCGAATGTGTCCGCTCGGCGCTGGTTCCCGGGTCGAACCCGGAAGACGAAAAATGCCGGTCTCCGCCCGGAGCTCATGACAAACGAAAAATTTTCTAAGTGCCAACGGCACTTGCGAGCGAATGTGTCCGCTCGGCGCTGGTTCCCGGGTCGAACCCGGAAGACGAAAAACACCGGTCTCCGCCCGGAGCTCATGACAAACGAAAAATTTTCTAAGTGCCAACGGCACTTGCGAGCGAATGTGTCCGCTCGGCGCTGGTTCCCGGGTCGAACCCGGAAGACGAAAAACGCCGGTCTCCGCCCGGAGCTCATGACAAACGAAAAATTTTCTAAGTGCCAACGGCACTTGCGAGCGAATGTGTCCGCTCGGCGCTGGTTCCCGGGTCGAACCCGGAAGACGAAAAACGCCGGTCTCCGCCCGGAGCTCATGACAAACGAAAAATTTTCAAAGTGCCAACGGCACTTGCGAGCGAATGTGTCCGCTCGGCGCTGGTTCCCGGGTCGAACCCGGAAGACGAAAAACGCCGGTCTCCGCCCGGAGCTCATGACAAACGAAAAATTTTCTAAGTGCCAACGGCACTTGCGAGCGAATGTGTCCGCTCGGTGCTGGTTCCCGGGTCGGACCCGGAAGACGAAAAACGCCGGTCCTCGCCTGGAGGTCCCAGCAAAATCGGCGAAAAAACGACTAAGTGTCAACTTTCGAAAAAAACGGCTAAGTGTCGACTTTCGAAAAAACGGCTAAGTGTCAACTTTCGAAAAAACGGCTAAGTGTCAACTTTCGAAAAAACGACTAAGTGTCGCCTCTCTGAAAAAACGGCTAAGTGTCGCCTCTCTGAAAAAACGACTAAGTGTCGCCTCTCTGAAAAAACGACTAAGTGTCGCCTCTCTGAAAAAACGGCAAAGTGCCCACGGCTCTGCGGGCTCGTGCATCCGACCCGCGCCGGTTCCCCAGCCGGCCTGAAATAAGGCAAAACCAGCCTCTCCCCCTGGAGCTCAGAGCCAATTGTGGCGAAAAAACGACTAAGTGTCAACTTTCGAAAAAACGGCTAAGTGTCAACTTTCGAAAAAACGGCTAAGTGTCGACTTTCGAAAAAACGACTAAGTGTCGCCTCTCTGAAAAAACGACTAAGTGCCCACGGCTCTGCGGGGCTTGTGAGTCCGCCCCGCGCCGGTTCGGCGGTCGGCCTCAAAAAGCGAAAAATCAGCCTCTCTCCCTGGAGCTCACCAAAAATTTGTCGAAATTTTTCTAAGTTCTCCTCGAGGTACCAGGGGGTGAGGTACCCGGGCTAAGATGCAGTACCTTTTTTGGTCTTCAGGTGCGCCAGAGTACAATGAAATGGTCCCAGTAGTCAGTGTACTCATCGACTTTCCCCCCGTTTTCCAAAGCACCTCCTTTACGAGTATGGAGGAGATGGTGCTGGTCTCCCCACGGCGTCGGACACGCCGTCCTCGACAGCACAAGGTCGGATAGAAGACCTGGAAAGCGCCGTGGCACGCGCTGGAGGTGGGCACTGTGGCGAAAAAACGACTAAGTGTCAACTTTCGAAAAAACGACTAAGTGTCAACTTTCGAAAAAACGGCTAAGTGTCAACTTTCGAAAAAACGACTAAGTGTCACCTCTCTGAAAAAATGGCAAAGTGTCGCCTCTCTGAAAATTTTCTAAGTGCCCACGGCTCTGCGGGCTCGTGCATCCGAGCCGCGCCGGTTCTGCAACCGGCCTAGAATGACGAAAAATAACGGTCTCCTCCTGGAGCTCACAGCCAATTGTGGCGAAAAAGTGGCAAAGTGCCCACGGCTCTGCGGGCTCGTGCATCCGAGCCGCGCCGGTTCTGCAGCCGGCCTAGAATGACGAAAAATAACGGTCTCCTCCTGGAGCTCACAGCCAACTTGGCAAAAAGTTTCTAAGTGCCCACGGCCCTGCCGAGCTTTGGCGTCCGCCCAGCGCCGGTTCCGCAGTCGGCCTCGAATGACGAAAAATAACGGTCTCCTCCTGGAGCTCACAGCCAACTTGGCAAAAAGTTTCTAAGTGCCCACGGCCCTGCCGAGCTTTGGCGTCCGCTCAGCGCCGGTTCCGCAGTCGGCCTCGAATGACGAAAAATAACGGTCTCCTCCTGGAGCTCACAGCCAACTTGGCAAAAAGTTTCTAAGTGCCCACGGCCCTGCCGAGCTTTGGCGTCCGCCCAGCGCCGGTTCCGCAGTCGGCCTCGAATGACGAAAAATAACGGTCTCCTCCTGGAGCTCACAGCCAACTTGGCAAAAAGTTTCTAAGTGCCCACGGCCCTGCCGAGCTTTGGCGTCCGCTCAGCGCCGGTTCCGCAGTCGGCCTCGAATGACGAAAAATAACGGTCTCCTCCTGGAGCTCACAGCCAACTTGGCAAAAAGTTTCTAAGTGCCCACGGCCCTGCCGAGCTTTGGCGTCCGCTCAGCGCCGGTTCCGCAGTCGGCCTCGAATGACGAAAAATAACGGTCTCCTCCTGGAGCTCACAGCCAACTTGGCAAAAAGTTTCTAAGTGCCCACGGCCCTGCCGAGCTTTGGCGTCCGCCCAGCGCCGGTTCCGCAGTCGGCCTCGAATGACGAAAAATAACGGTCTCCTCCTGGAGCTCACAGCCAACTTGGCAAAAAGTTTCTAAGTGCCCACGGCCCTGCCGAGCTTTGGCGTCCGCTCAGCGCCGGTTCCGCAGTCGGCCTCGAATGACGAAAAATAACGGTCTCCTCCTGGAGCTCACAGCCAACTTGGCAAAAAGTTTCTAAGTGCCCACGGCCCTGCCGAGCTTTGGCGTCCGCTCAGCGCCGGTTCCGCAGTCGGCCTCGAATGACGAAAAATAACGGTCTCCTCCTGGAGCTCACAGCCAACTTGGCAAAAAGTTTCTAAGTGCCCACGGCCCTGCCGAGCTTTGGCGTCCGCTCAGCGCCGGTTCCGCAGTCGGCCTCGAATGACGAAAAATAACGGTCTCCTCCTGGAGCTCACAGCCAACTTGGCAAAAAGTTTCTAAGTGCCCACGGCCCTGCCGAGCTTTGGCGTCCGCTCAGCGCCGGTTCCGCAGTCGGCCTCGAATGACGAAAAATAACGGTCTCCTCCTGGAGCTCACAGCCAACTTGGCAAAAAGTTTCTAAGTGCCCACGGCCCTGCCGAGCTTTGGCGTCCGCTCAGCGCCGGTTCCGCAGTCGGCCTCGAATGACGAAAAATAACGGTCTCCTCCTGGAGCTCACAGCCAACTTGGCAAAAAGTTTCTAAGTGCCCACGGCCCTGCCGAGCTTTGGCGTCCGCTCAGCGCCGGTTCCGCAGTCGGCCTCGAATGACGAAAAATAACGGTCTCCTCCTGGAGCTCACAGCCAACTTGGCAAAAAGTTTCTAAGTGTCACATCTCTGAAAAAACGACTAAGTGTCAACTTTCGAAAAAACGGCTAAGTGTCAACTTTCGAAAAAACGGCAAAGTGTCACATCTCTGAAAAAACGGCTAAGTGTCGACTTTCGAAAAAACGGCTAAGTGTCAACTTTCGAAAAAACGGCAAAGTGTCACATCTCTGAAAAAACGGCTAAGTGTCGACTTTCGAAAAAACGGCTAAGTGTCAACTTTCGAAAAAAACGGCTAAGTGTCGCCTCTCTGAAAAAACGGCAAAGTGTCAACTTTCGAAAAAACGACAGAGTGTCGCCTCTCTGAAAAAACGACTAAGTGTCGACTCTGAGAAAATGGCAAAGTGCCCACGGCTCTGCGGGCTCGTGCATCCGACCCGCGCCGGTTCCCCAGCCGGCCTGAAATAAGGCAAAACCAGCCTCTCCGCCTGGAGCTCAGAGCCAACTTGGCGAATATTTTCTAAGTGCCCACGGCTCTGCGTGGCTACGGCGTCTGCCCAGCGCCGGTTCCTGGGTCGAACCCCGAGGACGAGGAATGCCGGTCTCCGCCTGGAGGTCCCAGCTTAATCGGCGAAAATTTTCTAAGTGCCCACGGCTCTACCGGGCTCGTGCATCCGACCCGCGCCGGTTCCCCAGCCGGCCTGAAATAAGGCAAAACCAGCCTCTCCGCCTGGAGCTCAGAGCCAACTTGGCGAATATTTTCTAAGTGCCCACGGCTCTGCGTGGCTACGGCGTCTGCCCAGCGCCGGTTCCTGGGTCGAACCCCGAGGACGAGGAATGCCGGTCTCCGCCTGGAGGTCCCAGCTTAATCGGCGAAAATTTTCTAAGTGCCCACGGCTCTGCCGGGCTCGTGCATCCGACCCGCGCCGGTTCCCCAGCCGGCCTGAAATAAGGCAAAACCAGCCTCTCCCCCTGGAGCTCAGAGCCAATTGTGGCGAAAAAACGACTAAGTGTCAACTTTCGAAAAAACGACTAAGTGTCAACTTTCCAAAAAAACGGCTAAGTGTCGACTTTCGAAAAAACGGCTAAGTGTCAACTTTCGAAAAAACGACTAAGTGTCGCCTCTGAAAAAACGACTAAGTGTCGCCTCTCTGAAAAAACGACTAAGTGCCCACGGCTCTGCGGGGCTTGTGAGTCCGCCCCGCGCCGGTTCGGCGGTCGGCCTCAAAAAGCGAAAAATCAGCCTCTCTCCCTGGAGCTCACCAAAAATTTGTCGAAATTTTTCTAAGTTCTCCTCGAGGTACCAGGGGGTGAGGTACCCGGGCTAAGGTGCAGTACCTTTTTTGGTCTTCAGGTGCGCCAGAGTACAATGAAATGGTCCCAGTAGTCAGTGTACTCATCGACTTTCCCCCCGTTTTCCAAAGCACCTCCTTTACGAGTATGGAGGAGATGGTGCTGGTCTCCCCACGGCGTCGGACACGCCGTCCTCGACAGCACAAGGTCGGATAGAAGACCTGAAAAGCGCCGTGGCACGCGCTGGAGGTGTCACTGTGGCGAAAAAGTGACTAAGTGTCAACTTTCGAAAAAACGACTGTCAACTTTCGAAAAAACGGCTAAGTGTCAACTTTCGAAAAAACGGCTAAGTGTCAACTTTCGAAAAAACGACAAAGTGTCACCTCTCTGAAAAAACGGCAAAGTGTCAACTTTCGAAAAAACGACTAAGTGTCAACTTTCGAAAAAACGACTAAGTGTCACCTCTCTGAAAAAATGGCAAAGTGTCAACTGCGAATGTGGTGGTGCATGGAAGGAAGTGGAGGACGGCCGCCTCCTTAAACACAGGCCGAAGAGGAGCGTCAGGGCCGGCTCCTTAAACACGGACCGAGTGTCGCCCTTAACACAGACCAAGCGGAGGACGGCCGCCTCCCTAAATACAGGCCGAACCGGAGCGCGAGGGCCGCTCCTTAAACACGGACCGAGTGTCGCCCTTAACACAGACCAAGGGGAGGACGGCCGCCTCCTTAAACACAGGCCGGAGAGGAGCGTCAGGGCCAGGCTCCTTAAACATGGACCGAGTGTCGCCCTTAACACAGACCAAGGGGAGGACGGCCGCCTCCTTAAACACAGGCCGGAGAGGAGCGTCAGGGCCAGGCTCCTTAAACATGGACCGAGTGTCGCCCTTAACACAGACCAAGGGGAGGACGGCCGCCTCCTTAAACACAGGCCGGAGAGGAGCGTCAGGGCCAGGCTCCTTAAACATGGACCGAGTGTCGCCCTTAACACAGACCAAGGGGAGGACGGCCGCCTCCTTAAACACAGGCCGGAGAGGAGCGTCAGGGCCAGGCTCCTTAAACATGGACCGAGTGTCGCCCTTAACACAGACCAAGGGGAGGACGGCCGCCTCCTTAAACACAGGCCGGAGAGGAGCGTCAGGGCCAGGCTCCTTAAACATGGACCGAGTGTCGCCCTTAACACAGACCAAGCGGAGGACGGCCGCCTCCCTAAATACAGGCCGAACAGGAGCGCGAGGGCCGCTCCTTAAACACGGACCGAGTGTCGCCCTTAACACAGACCAAGGGGAGGACGGCCGCCTCCTTAAACACAGGCCGAACCGGAGCGCGAGTGTCGCTCCTTAAACACGGACCGAGTGGAGGACGGCCGCCTCCTTAAACACAGGCCGAACAAAATGACACAAAGTGTCAACTGCGAATGTTGTCCATCCAAGGAAGGAGCGTGATGCCCGGCCGGCTCCTTAAACACAGGCCGAGAGTCGCCCCGGACGGTCCGCCTCGCGGCGCCCGCCCGCTCGGATAAAATGACACAAAGTGTCAACTGCGAATGTTGTCCATCCAAGGAAGGAGCGTGATGCCCGGCCGGCTCCTTAAACACAGGCCGAGAGTCGCCCCGGACGGTCCGCCTCGCGGCGCCCGTCTGCTCGGATAAAATGACACAAAGTGTCAACTGCGAATGTTGTCCATCCAAGGAAGGAGCGTGATGCCCGGCCGGCTCCTTAAACACAGGCCGAGAGTCGCCCCGGACGGTCCGCCTCGCGGCGCCCGCCCGCTCGGATAAAATGACACAAAGTGTCAACTACGAATGTAGCCACACTTAGCCACAATTGGCTCTGAGCTCCAGGCGGTGACCGACATTTTTCGTCATCCGGGTCCGACCCGGGAACCGGCGTTGGGCAGACGCCGTACCCACGCAGAGCCGTGGGCACTTAGAAAATATTCGCCAAGTTGGCTCTGAGCTCCAGGCGGAGAGGCTGGTTTTGCCTTATTTCAGGCCGGCTGGGGAACCGGCGCGGGTCGGATGCACGAGCCCGCAGAGCCGTGGGCACTTTGCCGTTTTTTCAGAGAGGCGACACTTAGTCGTTTTTTCAGAGAGGCGACACTTAGCCGTTTTTTCGAAAGTTGACACTTAGCTGTTTTTTCGAAAGTTGACACTTAGTCGTTTTTTCGCCACAATTGGCTCTGAGCTCCAGGGGGAGAGGCTGGTTTTGCCTTATTTCAGGCCGGCTGGGGAACCGGCGCGGGTCGGATGCACGAGCCCGCAGAGCCGTGGGCACTTAGTCGTTTTTTCAGAGAGGCGACACTTAGCCGTTTTTTCAGAGAGGCGACACTTAGCCGTTTTTTCAGAGAGGCGACACTTAGCCGTTTTTTCGAAAGGCGACACTTAGCCGTTTTTTCGAAAGGCGACACTTAGCCGTTTTTTCGAAAGTTGACACTTAGTCGTTTTTTCGCCACAATTGGCTCTGAGCTCCAGGGGGAGAGGCTGGTTTTGCCTTATTTCAGGCCGGCTGGGGAACCGGCGCGGGTCGGATGCACGAGCCCGCAGAGCCGTGGGCACTTTGCCGTTTTTTCAGAGAGGCGACACTTAGTCGTTTTTTCAGAGAGGCGACACTTAGTCATTTTTTCAGAGAGGCGACACTTAGCCGTTTTTTCAGAGAGGCGACACTTAGCCGTTTTTTCGAAAGGCGACACTTAGCCGTTTTTTCGAAAGTTGACACTTAGTCACTTTTTCGCCACAGTAACACCTCCAGCGCGTGCCACGGCGCTTTTCAGGTCTTCTATCCGACCTTGTGCTGTCGAGGACGGCGTGTCCGACGCCGTGGGGAGACCAGCACCATCTCCTCCATACTCGTAAACGGGGTGCTTTGGAAAACGGGGGGAAAGTCGATGAGTACACTGACTACTGGGACCATTTCATTGTACTCTGGCGCACCTGAAGACCAAAAAAGGTACTGCACCTTAGCCCGGGTACCTCACCCCCTGGTACCTCGAGGAGAACTTAGAAAAATTTCGACAAATTTTTGGTGAGCTCCAGGGAGAGAGGCTGATTTTTCGCTTTTTGAGGCCGACCGCCGAACCGGCGCGGGGCGGACTCACAAGCCCCGCAGAGCCGTGGGCACTTAGTCGTTTTTTCAGAGAGGCGACACTTAGTCGTTTTTTCAGAGGCGACACTTAGTCGTTTTTTCGAAAGTTGACACTTAGCCGTTTTTTCGAAAGTCGACACTTAGCCGTTTTTTTGGAAAGTTGACACTTAGTCGTTTTTTCGAAAGTTGACACTTAGTCGTTTTTTCGCCACAATTGGCTCTGAGCTCCAGGGGGAGAGCCTGGTTTTGCCTTATTTCAGGCCGGCTGGGGAACCGGCGCGGGTCGGATGCACGAGCCCGGCAGAGCCGTGGGCACTTAGAAAATTTTCGCCGATTAAGCTGGGACCTCCAGGCGGAGACCGGCATTCCTCGTCCTCGGGGTTCGACCCAGGAACCGGCGCTGGGCAGACGCCGTAGCCACGCAGAGCCGTGGGCACTTAGAAAATATTCGCCAAGTTGGCTCTGAGCTCCAGGCGGAGAGGCTGGTTTTGCCTTATTTCAGGCCGGCTGGGGAACCGGCGCGGGTCGGATGCACGAGCCCGCAGAGCCGTGGGCACTTTGCCATTTTCTCAGAGTCGACACTTAGTCGTTTTTTCAGAGAGGCGACACTCTGTCGTTTTTTCGAAAGTTGACACTTAGCCGTTTTTTCGAAAGTCGACACTTAGCCGTTTTTTCAGAGATGTGACACTTAGCCGTTTTTTCAGAGATGTGACACTTTGCCGTTTTTTCGAAAGTTGACACTTAGCCGTTTTTTCGAAAGTCGACACTTAGCCGTTTTTTCAGAGATGTGACACTTTGCCGTTTTTTCGAAAGTTGACACTTAGCCGTTTTTTCGAAAGTTGACACTTAGCCGTTTTTTCAGAGATGTGACACTTAGAAACTTTTTGCCAAGTTGGCTGTGAGCTCCAGGAGGAGACCGTTATTTTTCGTCATTCGAGGCCGACTGCGGAACCGGCGCTGGGCGGACGCCAAAGCTCGGCAGGGCCGTGGGCACTTAGAAACTTTTTGCCAAGTTGGCTGTGAGCTCCAGGAGGAGACCGTTATTTTTCGTCATTCGAGGCCGACTGCGGAACCGGCGCTGGGCGGACGCCAAAGCTCGGCAGGGCCGTGGGCACTTAGAAACTTTTTGCCAAGTTGGCTGTGAGCTCCAGGAGGAGACCGTTATTTTTCGTCATTCGAGGCCGACTGCGGAACCGGCGCTGGGCGGACGCCAAAGCTCGGCAGGGCCGTGGGCACTTAGAAACTTTTTGCCAAGTTGGCTGTGAGCTCCAGGAGGAGACCGTTATTTTTCGTCATTCGAGGCCGACTGCGGAACCGGCGCTGGGCGGACGCCAAAGCTCGGCAGGGCCGTGGGCACTTAGAAACTTTTTGCCAAGTTGGCTGTGAGCTCCAGGAGGAGACCGTTATTTTTCGTCATTCGAGGCCGACTGCGGAACCGGCGCTGGGCGGACGCCAAAGCTCGGCAGGGCCGTGGGCACTTAGAAACTTTTTGCCAAGTTGGCTGTGAGCTCCAGGAGGAGACCGTTATTTTTCGTCATTCTAGGCCGGCTGCAGAACCGGCGCGGGTCGGATGCACGAGCCCGCAGAGCCGTGGGCACTTTGCCACTTTTTCGCCACAATTGGCTGTGAGCTCCAGGAGGAGACCGTTATTTTTCGTCATTCTAGGCCGGTTGCAGAACCGGCGCGGCTCGGATGCACGAGCCCGCAGAGCCGTGGGCACTTAGAAAATTTTCAGAGAGGCGACACTTTGCCATTTTTTCAGAGAGGTGACACTTAGTCGTTTTTTCGAAAGTTGACACTTAGCCGTTTTTTCGAAAGTTGACACTTAGCCGTTTTTTCGAAAGTCGACACTTAGCCGTTTTTTCGAAAGTTGACACTTAGTCGTTTTTTCGAAAGTTGACACTTAGTCGTTTTTTCGCCACAATTGGCTCTGAGCTCCAGGGGGAGAGCCTGGTTTTGCCTTATTTCAGGCCGGCTGGGGAACCGGCGCGCAGCAGACACCTTCGCGCGCAAGTGCCGTGGGCACTTAGAAAATATTCGCCAAGTTGGCTCTGAGCTCCAGGCGGAGAGGCTGGTTTTGCCTTATTTCAGGCCGGCTGGGGAACCGGCGCGGGTCGGATGCACGAGCCCGCAGAGCCGTGGGCACTTTGCCGTTTTTTCAGAGAGGCGACACTTAGTCGTTTTTTCAGAGAGGCGACACTTAGTCGTTTTTTCAGAGAGGCGACACTTAGCCGTTTTTTCAGAGAGGCGACACTTAGCCGTTTTTTCGAAAGGCGACACTTAGCCGTTTTTTCGAAAGTCGACACTTAGCCGTTTTTTCGAAAGTTGACACTTAGTCGTTTTTTCGCCACAATTGGCTCTGAGCTCCAGGCGGTGACCGACATTTTTCGTCATCCGGGTCCGACCCGGGAACCGGCGTTGGGCAGACGCCGTACCCACGCAGAGCCGTGGGCACTTAGAAAATATTCGCCAAGTTGGCTCTGAGCTCCAGGCGGAGAGGCTGGTTTTGCCTTATTTCAGGCCGGCTGGGGAACCGGCGCGGGTCGGATGCACGAGCCCGCAGAGCCGTGGGCACTTAGTCGTTTTTTCAGAGAGGCGACACTTAGCCGTTTTTTCAGAGAGGCGACACTTAGCCGTTTTTTCAGAGAGGCGACACTTAGCCGTTTTTTCGAAAGGCGACACTTAGCCGTTTTTTCGAAAGGCGACACTTAGCCGTTTTTTCGAAAGTTGACACTTAGTCGTTTTTTCGCCACAATTGGCTCTGAGCTCCAGGGGGAGAGGCTGGTTTTGCCTTATTTCAGGCCGGCTGGGGAACCGGCGCGGGTCGGATGCACGAGCCCGCAGAGCCGTGGGCACTTTGCCGTTTTTTCAGAGAGGCGACACTTAGTCGTTTTTTCAGAGAGGCGACACTTAGTCATTTTTTCAGAGAGGCGACACTTAGCCGTTTTTTCAGAGAGGCGACACTTAGCCGTTTTTTCGAAAGGCGACACTTAGCCGTTTTTTCGAAAGTCGACACTTAGCCGTTTTTTCGAAAGTTGACACTTAGTCGTTTTTTCGAAAGTTGACACTTAGTCGTTTTTTCGCTGATTTTGCTGGGACCTCCAGGCGAGGACCGGCGTTTTTCGTCTTCCGGGTTCGACCCGGGAACCAGCGCCGAGCGGACACATTCGCTCGCAAGTGCCGTTGGCACTTAGAAAATTTTTCGTTTGTCATGAGCTCCGGGCGGAGAGCGGCGTTTTTCGTCTTCCGGGTTCGACCCGGGAACCAGCGCCGAGCGGACACATTCGCTCGCTAGTGCCGTTGGCACTTAGAAAATTTTTCGTTTGTCATGAGCTCCGGGCGGAGACCGGCGTTTTTCGTCTTCCGGGTTCGACCCGGGAACCAGCGCCGAGCGGACACATTCGCTCGCTAGTGCCGTTGGCACTTAGAAAATTTTTCGTTTGTCATGAGCTCCGGGCGGAGAGCGGCGTTTTTCGTCTTCCGGGTTCGACCCGGGAACCAGCGCCGAGCGGACACATTCGCTCGCTAGTGCCGTTGGCACTTAGAAAATTTTTCGTTTGTCATGAGCTCCGGGCGAGGACCGGCGTTTTTCGTCTTCCGGGTTCGACCCGGGAACCAGCGCCGAGCGGACACATTCGCTCGCAAGTGCCGTTGGCACTTAGAAAATTTTTCGTTTGTCATGAGCTCCGGGCGGAGACCGGCATTTTTCGTCATTCGAGGCCGACGGGGGAACCAGCCGGAGCGGACACGTTTGCTCGGAAGAGCCGTTGGCACTTAGAAAAAATTCCGTGTCTCGTGAGCTCCAAGGGGGACAGGCTGGTTTTATTCATCCGTAGCCGACATGGGAACCAGCGCGGAGCGGATTGGTGTTGCGCTGGCATATACCTCATCTCTCTCAGGAGTCCCCCCCTTATACGTGCCGATGGTGTTTTGGAAAACGGGGGGTAACTGGATGAGTACACTGACTAGGGGGACCAGTACACTAGCGAGTGGGACCAGTACACTGACTAGTGGGACCAACACACTATGAGCGCCTGGTACCTAAAATGGAAGTATAGAGGCCGAATTTCGGGCAAGATCACGCCGGGTTAGGCTTCCAGGACCTCGGCTAAGCAATTTTAACGGGTCGCCCGGTTCTTTTTTGAACCAGCCCGGTTCTTTTTTTTTATCCAGCCCGGTTCTTTTTACACTTCCAGCTGGAGCTCGGGAGCGGCTTTTTGCAAAAGATCACGCCGTGTTAGGCTTCCAGGACCTCGGCTAAGCAATTTTAATGGGTCGCCCGGTTCTTTTTTTTATCCAGCCCGGTTCTTTTTTTATCCAGCCCGGTTCTTTTTACACTTCCAGCTGGAGCTCGGGAGCGGCTTTTTGCACAAGAACACGCCGTGTTAGGCTTCCAGGACCTCGGCTAAGCAATTTTAACGGGCCGCCCGGTTCTTTTTTTGATCCAGCCCGGTTCTTTTTCCACTTCCAGCTGGAGCTCAGCAGCGGCTTTTTGCACAAGATCACGCCGGGTTAGGCTTCCAGGACCTCGGCTAAGCACTTCTAACGGGTCGCCCGGTTCTTTTTTTTTTAACCAGCCCGGTTCTTTTTACACTTCCAGCTGGAGCTCAGCAGCGGCTTTTTGCACAAGATCACGCCGGGTTAGGGTTCCAGGACCTCGGCTAAGCAATTTTAACGGGCCGCCCGGTTCTTTTTTTGATCCAGCCCGGTTCTTTTTACACTTCCAGCTGGAGCTCAGCAGCGGCTTTTTGCACAAGATCACGCCGGGTTAGGCTTCCAGGACCTCGGCTAAGCACTTCTAACGGGCCCTGGTCCACCCCTGCCAGCGCATTTCAAAACTTGGCATTAATTTCGACCTAAGAGACGAAGTCTGATTTTTTTCTACCACTTGGGCGGCCTTTTTGCACCCAGAACACCCGCACCGGCACCATAAATTCGAAGGGTGCCGAGTGCGTCGGCGCAGATTCTGCGACGGAGTGACACTTCCCTCTTGTGGACATTCGGCGGTAGGTGAAATGCGCACTCGGTCTTCTCTTTTCTTTTCCTTCCAGTGAAACTTTGGCAACATTCTGCGAGCTGCTGGCTTCCAGAACCTCGGCCAAGCAGGTGGAGGATTTTTTTCCACTTCCAGCTGGAGGTGAGGAGGGACTTTTTGGGCAAGATCACGCCGACTTAGCAAGCAAGGTGGAAGTGCCAGCATGCTCCGTGGCTGGAAGTATGGAGCTATGGAGCTATGGAGCTCTGGAAGTATGGAGCTATGGAGCTATGGAGCTCTGGAGGTATGGAGCTATGGAGCCCTGGAGCCCTGGAGCTATGGAGCCCTGGAGCTATGGAGCTATGGAGCCCTGGAGCTATGGAGCTATGGAGCCCTGGTGCTATGGAGCTATGGAGCTCTGGTGCTATGGAGCTATGGAGCTCTGGTGCTATGGAGCTATGGAGCTCTGGTGCTATGGAGCTATGGAGCTCTGGTGCTATGGAGCTATGGAGCTCTGGTGCTATGGAGCTATGGAGCTCTGGTGCTATGGAGCTATGGAGCTCTGGTGCTATGGAGCTATGGAGCTCTGGTGCTATGGAGCTATGGAGCTCTGGTGCTATGGAGCTATGGAGCTCTGGTGCTATGGAGCTATGGAGCTCTGGTGCTATGGAGCTATGGAGCTCTGGAGGTATGGAGCTATGGAGGTATGGAGCCACCAGCCAGCACCCTCCGAGGCTGGATCAATGGAAGTGTTTTAGGTACCAGGCAGCCAAAGGGCCGAGGCCTCACGCTCGACCACGCCGGCGCAGAGTTCCAGCCGCTCGGATAAGCTCTGTCACTCACCCGCCGCGCAGCCACCGGTAACGGGGAAATGTCGCCGCCTTGTGGACACGCCGTTGTAAATGAATGGGCTTTCGCACTTAGTGCAATTTTCGCCAACTCTCTGACTGGAGCTATGGAAGTATGGAGCTATGGAGCCACCAGCCACCCAGGCTGGAGCTATGGAGCTCTGGAGGTATGGAGCTCTGGTGCTATGGAAGTATGGAGCTATGGAGCTATGGAAGTATGGCGCTATGGAGCTATGGAGCTCTGGAAGTATGGAGCTATGGAGCTATGGAGGTATGGAGCTATGGAGCCCTGGAGCCCTGGAGCTATGGAGCCCTGGAGCTATGGAGCTATGGAGCCCTGGAGCTATGGAGCTATGGAGCCCTGGAGCTATGGAGCTATGGAGCCCTGGTGCTATGGAGCTATGGAGCTCTGGTGCTATGGAGCTATGGAGCTCTGGTGCTATGGAGCTATGGAGCTCTGGTGCTATGGAGCTATGGAGCTCTGGTGCTATGGAGCTATGGAGCTCTGGTGCTATGGAGCTATGGAGCTCTGGTGCTATGGAGCTATGGAGCTCTGGTGCTATGGAGCTATGGAGCTCTGGTGCTATGGAGCTATGGAGCTCTGGTGCTATGGAGCTATGGAGCTCTGGTGCTATGGAGCTATGGAGCTCTGGTGCTATGGAGCTCTGGAGCTCTGGAGGTATGGAGCTCTGGAGGTATGGAGCCACCAGCCAGCACCCTCCGTGGCTGGATCAATGGAAGTGGTTTAGGTACCAGGCAGCCAAAGGGCCGAGGCCTCACGCTCGACCACGCCGGCGCAGAGTTCCAGCCGCTCGGATAAGCTCTGTCACTCACCCGCCGCGCAGCCACCGGTAACGGGGAAATGTCGCCGCCTGGCGGACACGCCGTTGTAAATGAATGGGCTTTCGCACTTAGTGCAATTTTCGCCAACTCTCTGACTGGAGCTATGGAAGTATGGAGCTATGGAGCCACCAGCCACCCAGGCTGGAGCTATGGAGCCATGGAGCTCTGGTGCTATGGAGCTCTGGAGGTATGGAGCTATGGAGCTATGGAGCTATGGAGCTATGGAGCCCTGGAGCTCTGGAGGTATGGAGCTATGGTGCTATGGAGCTCTGAAGCCATGGAGCTCTGGTGCTATGGAGCTCTGGAGGTATGGAGCTCTGGAGGTATGGAGCTCTGGAGGTATGGAGCTCTGGAGGTATGGAGCTATGGAGCTATGGAGCTCTGGAGGTATAAAGCTATGGTGCTATGGAGCTCTGAAGCCATGGAGCTCTGGTGCTATGGAGCTCTGGAGCTCTGGAGGTATGGAGCTCTGGAGGTATGGAGCTATGGAGCCCTGGAGCCCTGGAGCTATGGAGCCCTGGAGCTATGGAGCCCTGGAGCTATGGAGCTATGGAGCCCTGGTGCTATGGAGCTATGGAGCCCTGGAGCTATGGAGCTATGGAGCTCTGGTGCTATGGAGCTATGGAGCTCTGGTGCTATGGAGCTATGGAGCTCTGGTGCTATGGAGCTATGGAGCTCTGGTGCTATGGAGCTATGGAGCTCTGGTGCTATGGAGCTATGGAGCTCTGGTGCTATGGAGCTATGGAGCTCTGGTGCTATGGAGCTATGGAGCTCTGGTGCTATGGAGCTCTGGTGCTCTGGTGCTATGGAGCTATGGAGCTCTGGTGCTATGGAGCTATGGAGCTCTGGAGGTATGGAGCTATGGAGGTATGGAGCCACCAGCCAGCACCCTCCGAGGCTGGATCAATGGAAGTGTTTTAGGTACCAGGCAGCCAAAGGGCCGAGGCCTCACGCTCGACCACGCCGGCGCAGAGTTCCAGCCGCTCGGATAAGCTCTGTCACTCACCCGCCGCGCAGCCACCGGTAACGGGGAAATGTCGCCGCCTGGCGGACACGCCCTTGTAAATGAATGGGCTTTCGCACTTAGTGCAATTTTCGCCAACTCTCTGACTGGAGCTATGGAAGTATGGAGCTATGGAGCCACCAGCCACCCAGGCTGGAGCTATGGAGCTCTGGAGGTATGGAGCTCTGGTGCTATGGAAGTATGGAGCTATGGAGCTATGGAGCTATGGAGCTATGGAGCCCTGGAGCCCTGGAGCTATGGAGCCCTGGAGCTATGGAGCTATGGAGCCCTGGAGCTATGGAGCTATGGAGCTATGGTGCTATGGAGCTATGGAGCTCTGGTGCTATGGAGCTATGGAGCTCTGGTGCTATGGAGCTATGGAGCTCTGGTGCTATGGAGCTATGGAGCTCTGGAGGTATGGAGCTCTGGTGCTATGGAGCTCTGGAGCTCTGGTGCTATGGAGCTCTGGTGCTATGGAGCTATGGTGCTATGGAGCCACCAGCCAGCACCCTCCGTGGCTGGATCAATGGAAGTGTTTTAGGTACCAGGCAGCCAAAGGGCCGGGGCCTCACGCTCGACCACGCCGGCGCAGAGTTCCAGCCGCTCGGATAAGCTCTGTCACTCACCCGCCGCGCAGCCACCGGTAACGGGGAAATGTCGCCGCCTGGCGGACACGCCGTTGTAAATGAATGGGCTTTCGCACTTAGTGCAATTTTCGCCAACTCTCTGACTGGAGCTATGGAAGTATGGAGCTATGGAGCCACCAGCCACCCAGGCTGGAGCTATGGAGCTCTGGAGGTATGGAGCTCTGGTGCTATGGAAGTATGGAGCTATGGAGCTATGGAAGTATGGAGCTATGGAGCTCTGGAAGTATGGAGCTATGGAGCTCTGGAGCTCTGGTGCTATGGAGCTCTGGAGCTCTGGTGCTATGGAGCTCTGGTGCTATGGAGCTATGGTGCTATGGAGCCACCAGCCAGCACCCTCCGTGGCTGGATCAATGGAAGTGTTTTAGGTACCAGGCAGCCAAAGGGCCGGGGCCTCACGCTCGACCACGCCGGCGCAGAGTTCCAGCCGCTCGGATAAGCTCTGTCACTCACCCGCCGCGCAGCCACCGGTAACGGGGAAATGTCGCCGCCTGGCGGACACGCCGTTGTAAATGAATGGGCTTTCGCACTTAGTGCAATTTTCGCCAACTCTCTGACTGGAGCTATGGAAGTATGGAGCTATGGAGCCACCAGCCACCCAGGCTGGAGCTATGGAGCTCTGGAGGTATGGAGCTCTGGTGCTATGGAAGTATGGAGCTATGGAGCTATGGAAGTATGGAGCTATGGAGCTCTGGAAGTATGGAGCTATGGAGCTCTGGAGGTATGGAGCTATGGAGCTATGGAGCTCTGGAGGTATGGAGCTCTGGTGCTATGGAGCTCTGGAGCTCTGGTGCTATGGAGCTCTGGTGCTATGGAGCTATGGTGCTATGGAGCCACCAGCCAGCACCCTCCGTGGCTGGATCAATGGAAGTGTTTTAGGTACCAGGCAGCCAAAGGGCCGGGGCCTCACGCTCGACCACGCCGGCGCAGAGTTCCAGCCGCTCGGATAAGCTCTGTCACTCACCCGCCGCGCAGCCACCGGTAACGGGGAAATGTCGCCGCCTGGCGGACACACCGTTGTAAATGAATGGGCTTTCGCACTTAGTGCAATTTTAGCCAACTCCGTGGCTGCAAGTATGGAAGTATGGAGCTATGGAGCCACCAGCCAGCACCCTCCGCGGCTGGAGCTATGGAAGTCTGGAGCTATGGAGCTCTGGGGCTATGGAAGTATGGAGCTCCGGGGCTATGGAGCTCCGGGGCTATGGAGCTCCGGGGCTATGGAGCTCCGGGGCTATGGAGCTCCGGGGCTATGGAGCTCCGGGGCTATGGAGCTATGGAGCTCCGGGGCTATGGAGCTATGGAGCTCCGGGGCTATGGAGCTCCGGGGCTATGGAGCTCCGGGGCTATGGAGCTCTGGAGCTATGGAAGTATGGATGATCCAGCACCCTCCGTGGCTGACCGCTGGTGCTCGGGGCCGGTGAACTCGGCACCCGCCTCCGGCGGGTGCCTCGGTGACCGCCGTTGCTTGGGGCCAGTGAACTCGGCACCCGCCTTCGGCGGGTGCCTCGGTGACCGGTTGTCGCTTGGGGCCAGTGAACTCGGCACCCGCCTTCGGCGGGTGCCTCGGTGACCGGTTGTCGCTTGGGGCCGGTGAACTCGGCACCCGCCTTCGGCGGGTGCCTCGGTGACCGGTTGTCGCTTGGGGCCGGTGAACTCGGCACCCGCCTTCGGCGGGTGCCTCGGTGACCGGTTGTCGCTTGGGGCCGGTGAACTCGGCACCCGCCTTCGGCGGGTGCCTCGGTGACCGGTTGTCGCTTGGGGCCGGTGAACTCGGCACCCGCCTTCGGCGGGTGCCTCGGTGGCGGTCGGGGTTGGTGCTTGGGGACCGGCTTCGCTTCTGGAAGTCTGGGGGAGGCGGTCTGGTGGTGGTGGCCGACGTTGATGGTGGTGGGGCGGGAAGAAGAAGGTTATAGTCCCCAGCCCGCCGCATAGGAAAATTTTAGGTACCAGGAGTGGATTTTTTTTTGCACCGGCGGTTAGGGGCCGACGCCTTGGTTTGGTGTCCGGGGAAAGTGCCTGCCGCCCGGCCCGGAGAAAGATTAGGCCCCCAGCCCGCCGCGGAGGAAATTTTTAGGTACCAGGAGTGGATTTTTTT
>NW_028232057.1:197500-215000 GCF_054491065.1 Syngnathus leptorhynchus
CGCGGTGGACAGGGGGGCGCGAATCCGGCCGGGCGGCCCCATCGATTAAGCATTGGTAGGGAGCCGAGGATGAGCCGTGCGAAGTGGCCTCGGAGGCGGTCCGTGGGGGACGACGGGGGGGGACGGGCGTCGGCCCTCCGGCCCGAGCAGAGAACGTTCGGTCACCCAAGCGGGAATCTGCGCCCCGGCCCGAGTCGGACTCGGTCGGTGCGGCCCGCTGAGGCCCTCAACTATTCCCGTACGCGGGGGTCGGGAGCTGCGGCGCTGCGCCGGCGACTTACCCGCGCGAGGCACGCACTGCGTGCGGCCAGGATGCGGAGTTGGATCGGCGCTGGTTGGGAACCCTCGGGGAACGAAGGCGGACGGCGGCCAGCCGGCGCCGACGAACCCGTCGGGGAGGGGGCTGGTGGCAGGCGCGATCGGCACTATTGCTGACTGCCGGGAGGGAAGCTGCGCCCCGGCCGAGTCAGACTCAGCCGTTGCGGCCCCCCCGAGCCCGCAGCGCGTAGCGCGGAAGCCATACGCCCCCCCGATGCGGAGCGACAGACGCCCCCGCGACCGCGGTTGGTCGGGAAGGCTTTTCGGATAGAGGTCGGACGGTGTGTGTGGACGGCTTCCCGTGGTGCCGCCGCTATCAAGCCGGAGGGTTTGAGAAACGACATTCGCGGAAGGACCGGCGCGGCCGGCGGACGCTCGCACGCGCGGCGCCCGACACTCAGCCGCTCGCTCGGCCTCCGTGGATCGTGGCTAGGTGGGATGGATGCCAAACCGGGTCGTCTCGGTCTCGCCGCAGTACGGTCGCGCCGGGGCCTGCGGGGCGGCGCGGGGAGCGCACGCTCACGCGGCGGCCGGGGCGCTAGAGTGCGACCCGCAGTGGGTAGGAACCGTCCACCCGACGTCGGACGAGCCGAGGCCGATGGGGGCCCTACCAAGGCGGGTCATGAGTGCCAGTCGGTCAGTTGGGTGAGGGGGTACTCGGAGGCCCGCCGGGAGCAGACGGGCGACCGGGGATGGGGGGCGTACGCGGGCGGGCGCCGGGAGAAGACGGCCCGTCCGGGGTCGAATCTCGGCCTGTGTTTTCGGAGCCGGCCGGGCATCACGCTCCCTCCTTGGATGGACAACATTCGTAGTTGACACTTTGTGTCATTTTATCCGAGCGGGCGGGCGCCTCGAGAGGCGGACCGTCCGGGGCGACTCTCGGCCTGTGTTTTCGGAGCAGGCCGGGCCTCACGCTCCCTCCTTGGATGGACAACATTCGTAGTTGACACTTTGTGTCATTTTATCCGAGCGGGCGGGCGCCGCGAGGCGGACCGTCCGGGGCGACTCTCGGCCTGTGTTTAAGGAGCCGGCCGGGCATCACGCTCCTTCCTTGGATGGACAACATTCGCAGTTGACACTTTGTGTCATTTTATCCGAGCGGGCGGGCGCCTCGAGAGGCGGACCGTCCGGGGCGACTCTCGGCCTGTGTTTTCGGAGCCGGCCGGGCATCACGCTCCTTCCTTGGATGGACAACATTCGTAGTTGACACTTTGTGTCATTTTATCCGAGCGGGCGGGCGCCGCGAGGCGGACCGTCCGGGGCGACTCTCGGCCTGTGTTTAAGGAGCCGGCCGGGCATCACGCTCCTTCCTTGGATGGACAACATTCGCAGTTGACACTTTGTGTCATTTTATCCGAGCAGACGGGCGCCGCGAGGCGGACCGTCCGGGGCGACTCTCGGCCTGTGTTTTCGGAGCCGGCCGGGCATCACGCTCCCTCCTTGGATGGACAACATTCGTAGTTGACACTTTGTGTCATTTTATCCGAGCAGACGGGCGCCGCGAGGCGGACCGTCCGGGGCGACTCTCGGCCTGTGTTTTCGGAGCCGGCCGGGCATCACGCTCCCTCCTTGGATGGACAACATTCGTAGTTGACACTTTGTGTCATTTTATCCGAGCAGACGGGCGCCGCGAGGCGGACCGTCCGGGGCGACTCTCGGCCTGTGTTTAAGGAGCCGGCCGGGCATCACGCTCCTTCCTTGGATGGACAACATTCGTAGTTGACACTTTGTGTCATTTTATCCGAGCGGGCGGGCGCCGCGAGGCGGACCGTCCGGGGCGACTCTCGGCCTGTGTTTAAGGAGCCGGCCGGGAATCACGCTCCTTCCTTGGATGGACAACATTCGCAGTTGACACTTTGTGTCATTTTATCCGAGCAGACGGGCGCCGCGAGGCGGACCGTCCGGGGCGACTCTCGGCCTGTGTTTAAGGAGCCGGCCGGGCATCACGCTCCTTCCTTGGATGGACAACATTCGCAGTTGACACTTTGTGTCATTTTATCCGAGCGGGCGGGCGCCGCGAGGCGGACCGTCCGGGGCGACTCTCGGCCTGTGTTTAAGGAGCCGGCCGGGCATCACGCTCCTTCCTTGGATGGACAACATTCGCAGTTGACACTTTGTGTCATTTTGTTCGGCCTGTGTTTAAGGAGGCGGCCGTCCTCCACTCGGTCCGTGTTTAAGGAGCGACACTCGCGCTCCGGTTCGGCCTGTGTTTAAGGAGGCGGCCGTCCTCCCCTTGGTCTGTGTTAAGGGCGACACTCGGTCCGTGTTTAAGGAGCGGCCCTCGCGCTCCTGTTCGGCCTGTATTTAGGGAGGCGGCCGTCCTCCGCTTGGTCTGTGTTAAGGGCGACACTCGGTCCATGTTTAAGGAGCCTGGCCCTGACGCTCCTCTCCGGCCTGTGTTTAAGGAGGCGGCCGTCCTCCCCTTGGTCTGTGTTAAGGGCGACACTCGGTCCATGTTTAAGGAGCCTGGCCCTGACGCTCCTCTCCGGCCTGTGTTTAAGGAGGCGGCCGTCCTCCCCTTGGTCTGTGTTAAGGGCGACACTCGGTCCATGTTTAAGGAGCCTGGCCCTGACGCTCCTCTCCGGCCTGTGTTTAAGGAGGCGGCCGTCCTCCCCTTGGTCTGTGTTAAGGGCGACACTCGGTCCATGTTTAAGGAGCCTGGCCCTGACGCTCCTCTCCGGCCTGTGTTTAAGGAGGCGGCCGTCCTCCCCTTGGTCTGTGTTAAGGGCGACACTCGGTCCATGTTTAAGGAGCCTGGCCCTGACGCTCCTCTCCGGCCTGTGTTTAAGGAGGCGGCCGTCCTCCCCTTGGTCTGTGTTAAGGGCGACACTCGGTCCGTGTTTAAGGAGCGGCCCTCGCGCTCCGGTTCGGCCTGTATTTAGGGAGGCGGCCGTCCTCCGCTTGGTCTGTGTTAAGGGCGACACTCGGTCCGTGTTTAAGGAGCCGGCCCTGACGCTCCTCTTCGGCCTGTGTTTAAGGAGGCGGCCGTCCTCCACTTCCTTCCATGCACCACCACATTCGCAGTTGACACTTTGCCATTTTTTCAGAGAGGTGACACTTAGTCGTTTTTTCGAAAGTTGACACTTAGTCGTTTTTTCGAAAGTTGACACTTTGCCGTTTTTTCAGAGAGGCGACACTTAGTCGTTTTTTCGAAAGTTGACACTTAGCCGTTTTTTCGAAAGTTGACACTTAGCCGTTTTTTCGAAAGTTGACACTTAGCCGTTTTTTCGAAAGTTGACACTTAGTCACTTTTTCGCCACAGTGACACCTCCAGCGCGTGCCACGGCGCTTTTCAGGTCTTCTATCCGACCTTGTGCTGTCGAGGACGGCGTGTCCGACGCCGTGGGGAGACCAGCACCATCTCCTCCATACTCGTAAACGGGGTGCTTTGGAAAACGGGGGGAAAGTCGATGAGTACACTGACTACTGGGACCATTTCATTGTACTCTGGCGCACCTGAAGACCAAAAAAGGTACTGCACCTTAGCCCGGGTACCTCACCCCCTGGTACCTCGAGGAGAACTTAGAAAAATTTCGACAAATTTTTGGTGAGCTCCAGGGAGAGAGGCTGATTTTTCGCTTTTTGAGGCCGACCGCCGAACCGGCGCGGGGCGGACTCACAAGCCCCGCAGAGCCGTGGGCACTTAGTCGTTTTTTCAGAGAGGCGACACTTAGTCGTTTTTTCAGAGGCGACACTTAGTCGTTTTTTCGAAAGTTGACACTTAGCCGTTTTTTCGAAAGTCGACACTTAGCCGTTTTTTTGGAAAGTTGACACTTAGTCGTTTTTTCGAAAGTTGACACTTAGTCGTTTTTTCGCCACAATTGGCTCTGAGCTCCAGGGGGAGAGCCTGGTTTTGCCTTATTTCAGGCCGGCTGGGGAACCGGCGCGGGTCGGATGCACGAGCCCGGCAGAGCCGTGGGCACTTAGAAAATTTTCGCCGATTAAGCTGGGACCTCCAGGCGGAGACCGGCATTCCTCGTCCTCGGGGTTCGACCCAGGAACCGGCGCTGGGCAGACGCCGTAGCCACGCAGAGCCGTGGGCACTTAGAAAATATTCGCCAAGTTGGCTCTGAGCTCCAGGCGGAGAGGCTGGTTTTGCCTTATTTCAGGCCGGCTGGGGAACCGGCGCGGGTCGGATGCACGAGCCCGCAGAGCCGTGGGCACTTTGCCATTTTCTCAGAGTCGACACTTAGTCGTTTTTTCAGAGAGGCGACACTCTGTCGTTTTTTCGAAAGTTGACACTTTGCCGTTTTTTCAGAGAGGCGACACTTAGCCGTTTTTTCGAAAGTTGACACTTAGCCGTTTTTTCGAAAGTCGACACTTAGCCGTTTTTTCAGAGATGTGACACTTTGCCGTTTTTTCGAAAGTCGACACTTAGCCGTTTTTTGAGAGATGTGACACTTAGAAACTTTTTGCCAAGTTGGCTGTGAGCTCCAGGAGGAGACCGTTATTTTTCGTCATTCGAGGCCGACTGCGGAACCGGCGCTGGGCGGACGCCAAAGCTCGGCAGGGCCGTGGGCACTTAGAAACTTTTTGCCAAGTTGGCTGTGAGCTCCAGGAGGAGACCGTTATTTTTCGTCATTCGAGGCCGACTGCGGAACCGGCGCTGGGCGGACGCCAAAGCTCGGCAGGGCCGTGGGCACTTAGAAACTTTTTGCCAAGTTGGCTGTGAGCTCCAGGAGGAGACCGTTATTTTTCGTCATTCGAGGCCGACTGCGGAACCGGCGCTGGGCGGACGCCAAAGCTCGGCAGGGCCGTGGGCACTTAGAAACTTTTTGCCAAGTTGGCTGTGAGCTCCAGGAGGAGACCGTTATTTTTCGTCATTCGAGGCCGACTGCGGAACCGGCGCTGGGCGGACGCCAAAGCTCGGCAGGGCCGTGGGCACTTAGAAACTTTTTGCCAAGTTGGCTGTGAGCTCCAGGAGGAGACCGTTATTTTTCGTCATTCGAGGCCGACTGCGGAACCGGCGCTGGGCGGACGCCAAAGCTCGGCAGGGCCGTGGGCACTTAGAAACTTTTTGCCAAGTTGGCTGTGAGCTCCAGGAGGAGACCGTTATTTTTCGTCATTCGAGGCCGACTGCGGAACCGGCGCTGGGCGGACGCCAAAGCTCGGCAGGGCCGTGGGCACTTAGAAACTTTTTGCCAAGTTGGCTGTGAGCTCCAGGAGGAGACCGTTATTTTTCGTCATTCGAGGCCGACTGCGGAACCGGCGCTGGGCGGACGCCAAAGCTCGGCAGGGCCGTGGGCACTTAGAAACTTTTTGCCAAGTTGGCTGTGAGCTCCAGGAGGAGACCGTTATTTTTCGTCATTCGAGGCCGACTGCGGAACCGGCGCTGGGCGGACGCCAAAGCTCGGCAGGGCCGTGGGCACTTAGAAACTTTTTGCCAAGTTGGCTGTGAGCTCCAGGAGGAGACCGTTATTTTTCGTCATTCGAGGCCGACTGCGGAACCGGCGCTGGGCGGACGCCAAAGCTCGGCAGGGCCGTGGGCACTTAGAAACTTTTTGCCAAGTTGGCTGTGAGCTCCAGGAGGAGACCGTTATTTTTCGTCATTCGAGGCCGACTGCGGAACCGGCGCTGGGCGGACGCCAAAGCTCGGCAGGGCCGTGGGCACTTAGAAACTTTTTGCCAAGTTGGCTGTGAGCTCCAGGAGGAGACCGTTATTTTTCGTCATTCGAGGCCGACTGCGGAACCGGCGCTGGGCGGACGCCAAAGCTCGGCAGGGCCGTGGGCACTTAGAAACTTTTTGCCAAGTTGGCTGTGAGCTCCAGGAGGAGACCGTTATTTTTCGTCATTCGAGGCCGACTGCGGAACCGGCGCTGGGCGGACGCCAAAGCTCGGCAGGGCCGTGGGCACTTAGAAACTTTTTGCCAAGTTGGCTGTGAGCTCCAGGAGGAGACCGTTATTTTTCGTCATTCGAGGCCGACTGCGGAACCGGCGCTGGGCGGACGCCAAAGCTCGGCAGGGCCGTGGGCACTTAGAAACTTTTTGCCAAGTTGGCTGTGAGCTCCAGGAGGAGACCGTTATTTTTCGTCATTCGAGGCCGACTGCGGAACCGGCGCTGGGCGGACGCCAAAGCTCGGCAGGGCCGTGGGCACTTAGAAACTTTTTGCCAAGTTGGCTGTGAGCTCCAGGAGGAGACCGTTATTTTTCGTCATTCGAGGCCGACTGCGGAACCGGCGCTGGGCGGACGCCAAAGCTCGGCAGGGCCGTGGGCACTTAGAAACTTTTTGCCAAGTTGGCTGTGAGCTCCAGGAGGAGACCGTTATTTTTCGTCATTCTAGGCCGGCTGCAGAACCGGCGCGGGTCGGATGCACGAGCCCGCAGAGCCGTGGGCACTTTGCCACTTTTTCGCCACAATTGGCTGTGAGCTCCAGGAGGAGACCGTTATTTTTCGTCATTCTAGGCCGGTTGCAGAACCGGCGCGGCTCGGATGCACGAGCCCGCAGAGCCGTGGGCACTTAGAAAATTTTCAGAGAGGCGACACTTTGCCATTTTTTCAGAGAGGTGACACTTAGTCGTTTTTTCGAAAGTTGACACTTAGCCGTTTTTTCGAAAGTTGACACTTAGTCGTTTTTTCGAAAGTTGACACTTAGTCGTTTTTTCGCCAAAGTGCCCACCTCCAGCGCGTGCCACGGCGCTTTCCAGGTCTTCTATCCGACCTTGTGCTGTCGAGGACGGCGTGTCCGACGCCGTGGGGAGACCAGCACCATCTCCTCCATACTCGTAAACGAGGTGCTTTGGAAAACGGGGGGAAAGTCGATGAGTACACTGACTACTGGGACCATTTCATTGTACTCTGGCGCACCTGAAGACCAAAAAAGGTACTGCACCTTAGCCCGGGTACCTCACCCCCTGGTACCTCGAGGAGAACTTAGAAAAATTTCGACAAATTTTTGGTGAGCTCCAGGGAGAGAGGCTGATTTTTTGCTTTTTGAGGCCGACCGCCGAACCGGCGCGGGGCGGACTCACAAGCCCCGCAGAGCCGTGGGCACTTAGTCGTTTTTTCGAAAGTTGACACTTAGCCGTTTTTTCGAAAGTTGACACTTAGCCGTTTTTTCGAAAGTCGACACTTAGCCGTTTTTTCGAAAGTTGACACTTAGTCGTTTTTTCGCCGATTTTGCTGGGACCTCCAGGCGAGGACCGGCGTTTTTCGTCTTCCGGGTCCGACCCGGGAACCAGCGCCGAGCGGACACATTCGCTCGCTAGTGCCGTTGGCACTTAGAAAATTTTTCGTTTGTCATGAGCTCCGGGCGGAGACCGGCGTTTTTCGTCTTCCGGGTTCGACCCGGGAACCAGCGCCGAGCGGACACATTCGCTCGCTAGTGCCGTTGGCACTTAGAAAATTTTTCGTTTGTCATGAGCTCCGGGCGGAGACCGGCGTTTTTCGTCTTCCGGGTCCGACCCGGGAACCAGCGCCGAGCGGACACATTCGCTCGCTAGTGCCGTTGGCACTTAGAAAATTTTTCGTTTGTCATGAGCTCCGGGCGGAGACCGGCGTTTTTCGTCTTCCGGGTTCGACCCGGGAACCAGCGCCGAGCGGACACATTCGCTCGCTAGTGCCGTTGGCACTTAGAAAATTTTTCGTTTGTCATGAGCTCCGGGCGGAGACCGGCGTTTTTCGTCTTCCGGGTCCGACCCGGGAACCAGCGCCGAGCGGACACATTCGCTCGCTGGTGCCGTTGGCACTTAGAAAATTTTTCGTTTGTCATGAGCTCCGGGCGGAGACCGGCGTTTTTCGTCTTCCGGGTTCGACCCGGGAACCAGCGCCGAGCGGACACATTCGCTCGCTAGTGCCGTTGGCACTTAGAAAATTTTTCGTTTGTCATGAGCTCCGGGCGGAGACCGGCGTTTTTCGTCTTCCGGGTCCGACCCGGGAACCAGCGCCGAGCGGACACATTCGCTCGCTAGTGCCGTTGGCACTTAGAAAATTTTTCGTTTGTCATGAGCTCCGGGCGGAGACCGGCGTTTTTCGTCTTCCGGGTTCGACCCGGGAACCAGCGCCGAGCGGACACATTCGCTCGCTAGTGCCGTTGGCACTTAGAAAATTTTTCGTTTGTCATGAGCTCCGGGCGGAGACCGGCGTTTTTCGTCTTCCGGGTCCGACCCGGGAACCAGCGCCGAGCGGACACATTCGCTCGCTAGTGCCGTTGGCACTTAGAAAATTTTTCGTTTGTCATGAGCTCCGGGCGGAGACCGGCGTTTTTCGTCTTCCGGGTCCGACCCGGGAACCAGCGCCGAGCGGACACATTCGCTCGCTAGTGCCGTTGGCACTTAGAAAATTTTTCGTTTGTCATGAGCTCCGGGCGAGGACCGGCGTTTTTCGTCTTCCGGGTTCGACCCGGGAACCAGCGCCGAGCGGACACATTCGCTCGCTAGTGCCGTTGGCACTTAGAAAATTTTTCGTTTGTCATGAGCTCCGGGCGAGGACCGGCGTTTTTCGTCTTCCGGGTTCGACCCGGGAACCAGCGCCGAGCGGACACATTCGCTCGCTAGTGCCGTTGGCACTTAGAAAATTTTTCGTTTGTCATGAGCTCCGGGCGGAGACCGGCGTTTTTCGTCTTCCGGGTTCGACCCGGGAACCAGCGCCGAGCGGACACATTCGCTCGCAAGTGCCGTTGGCACTTAGAAAATTTTTCGTTTGTCATGAGCTCCGGGCGGAGACCGGCATTTTTCGTCATTCGAGGCCGACGGGGGAACCAGCCGGAGCGGACACGTTTGCTCGGAAGAGCCGTTGGCACTTAGAAAAAATTCCGTGTCTCGTGAGCTCCAGGGGGGACAGGCTGGTTTTATTCATCCGTAGCCGACATGGGAACCAGCGCGGAGCGGATTGGTGTTGCGCTGGCATATACCTCATCTCTCTCAGGAGTCCCCCCCTTATACGTGCCGATTGTGTTTTGGAAAACGGGGGGTAACTGGATGAGTACACTGACTAGGGGGACCAGTACACTAGCGAGTGGGACCAGTACACTGACTAGTGGGACCAACACACTATGAGCGCCTGGTACCTAAAATGGAAGTATAGAGGCCGAATTTCGGGCAAGATCACGCCGTGTTAGGCTTCCAGGACCTCGGCTAAGCAATTTTAACGGGTCGCCCGGTTCTTTTTTGAACCAGCCCGGTTCTTTTTTTTATCCAGCCCGGTTCTTTTTACACTTCCAGCTGGAGCTCGGGAGCGGCTTTTTGCACAAGAACACGCCGTGTTAGGCTTCCAGGACCTCGGCTAAGCAATTTTAACGGGTCGCCCGGTTCTTTTTTTGAACCAGCCCGGTTCTTTTTTTATCCAGCCTGGTTCTTTTTACACTTCCAGCTGGAGCTCGGGAGCGGCTTTTTGCACAAGATCACGCCGGGTTAGGCTTCCAGGACCTCGGCTAAGCAATTTTAACGGGTCGCCCGGTTCTTTTTTGATCCAGCCCGGTTCTTTTTTTTTATCCAGCCTGGTTCTTTTTACACTTCCAGCTGGAGCTCGGGAGCGGCTTTTTGCACAAGATCACGCCGTGTTAGGCTTCCAGGACCTCGGCTAAGCAATTTTAACGGGTCGCCCGGTTCTTTTTTGATCCAGCCCGGTTCTTTTTTTTATCCAGCCCGGTTCTTTTCACACTTCCAGCTGGAGCTCGGCAGCGGCTATTTGCACAAGATCACGCCGGGTTAGGCTTCCAGGACCTCGGCTAAGCAATTTTAACGGGCCGCCCGGTTCTTTTTTTTATCCAGCCCGGTTCTTTTTACACTTCCAGCTGGAGCTCGGGAGCGGCTTTTTGCACAAGATCACGCCGGGTTAGGCTTCCAGGACCTCGGCTAAGCAATTTTAACGGGTCGCCCGGTTCTTTTTTGATCCAGCCCGGTTCTTTTTTTTATCCAGCCCGGTTCTTTTTACACTTCCAGCTGGAGCTTGGGAGCGGCTTTTTGCACAAGAACACGCCGTGTTAGGCTTCCAGGACCTCGGCTAAGCAATTTTAACGGGTCGACCGGTTCTTTTTTGATCCAGCCCGGTTCTTTTTTTTATCCAGCCCGGTTCTTTTTACACTTCCAGCTGGAGCTCGGCAGCGGCTTTTTGCACAAGATCACGCCGGGTTAGGCTTCCAGGACCTCGGCTAAGCAATTTTAACGGGCCGCCCGGTTCTTTTTTGATCCAGCCCGGTTCTTTTTTTTTATCCAGCCTGGTTCTTTTTACACTTCCAGCTGGAGCTCGGGAGCGGCTTTTTGCACAAGATCACGCCGTGTTAGGCTTCCAGGACCTCGGCTAAGCAATTTTAACGGGTCGCCCGGTTCTTTTTTGATCCAGCCCGGTTCTTTTTCCACTTCCAGCTGGAGCTCAGCAGCGGCTTTTTGCACAAGATCACGCCGGGTTAGGCTTCCAGGACCTCGGCTAAGCACTTCTAACGGGTCGCCCGGTTCTTTTTTTGAACCAGCCCGGTTCTTTTTACACTTCCAGCTGGAGCTCAGCAGCGGCTTTTTGCACAAGATCACGCCGGGTTAGGGTTCCAGGACCTCGGCTAAGCAATTTTAACGGGCCGCCCGGTTCTTTTTTTGATCCAGCCCGGTTCTTTTTACACTTCCAGCTGGAGCTCAGCAGCGGCTTTTTGCACAAGATCACGCCGGGTTAGGCTTCCAGGACCTCGGCTAAGCACTTCTAACGGGCCCTGGTCCACCCCTGCCAGCGCATTTCAAAACTTGGCATTAATTTCGACCTAAGAGACGAAGTCTGATTTTTTTCTACCACTTGGGCGGCCTTTTTGCACCCAGAACACCCGCACCGGCACCATAAATTCGAAGGGTGCCGAGTGCGTCGGCGCAGATTCTGCGACGGAGTGACACTTCCCTCTTGTGGACATTCGGCGGTAGGTGAAATGCGCACTCGGTCTTCTCTTTTCTTTTCCTTCCAGTGAAACTTTGGCAACATTCTGCGAGCTGCTGCCTTCCAGAACCTCGGCCAAGCAGGTGGAGGATTTTTTTCCACTTCCAGCTGGAGGTGAGGAGGGACTTTTTGGGCAAGATCACGCCGACTTAGCAAGCAAGGTGGAAGTGCCAGCATGCTCCGTGGCTGGAAGTGTGGATGTGCCAGCACCCTCCCTGCCTATGGAAGTGTGGAGCTCCAGCACCCTCCCTGCCTATGGAAGTGTGGAGCTCCAGCACCCTCCCTGCCTATGGAAGTGTGGAGCTCCAGCACCCTCCCTGCCTATGGAAGTGTGGAGCTCCAGCACCCTCCCTGCCTATGGAAGTGTGGAGCTCCAGCACCCTCCCTGCCTATGGAAGTGTGGAGCTCCAGCACCCTCCCTGCCTATGGAAGTGTGGAGCTCCAGCACCCTCCCTGCCTATGGAAGTGTGGAGCTCCAGCACCCTCCCTGCCTATGGAAGTGTGGAGCTCCAGCACCCTCCCTGCCTATGGAAGTGTGGAGCTCCAGCACCCTCCCTGCCTATGGAAGTGTGGAGCTCCAGCACCCTCCGTGCCTAGGGAAGTGTGGAGCTCCAGCACCCTCCCTGCCTATGGAAGTGTGGAGCTCCAGCACCCTCCGTGCCTATGGAAGTGTGGAGCTCCAGCACCCTCCCTGCCTATGGAAGTGTGGAGCTCCAGCACCCTCCCTGCCTATGGAAGTGTGGAGGTCCAGCACCCTCCCTGCCTATGGAAGTGTGGAGCTCCAGCACCCTCCCTGCCTATGGAAGTGTGGAGCTCCAGCACCCTCCCTGCCTATGGAAGTGTGGAGCTCCAGCACCCTCCCTGCCTATGGAAGTGTGGAGCTCCAGCACCCTCCCTGCCTATGGAAGTGTGGAGCTCCAGCACCCTCCCTGCCTATGGAAGTGTGGAGCTCCAGCACCCTCCCTGCCTATGGAAGTGTGGAGCTCCAGCACCCTCCCTGCCTATGGAAGTGTGGAGCTCCAGCACCCTCCCTGCCTATGGAAGTGTGGAGCTCCAGCACCCTCCGTGCCTGGAGCTATGGAGCTCTGGAGCTATGGAAGTATGGAGCTCTGGAGCTATGGAGCTATGGAGCTCTGGGGCTATGGAAGTATGGAGCTATGGAGCTATGGAGCTATGGAAGTATGGAGCTATGGAGCTATGGAGCTCTGGAAGTATGGAGCTATGGAGCTCTGGAGGTATGGAGCTATGGAGCCCTGGAGCCCTGGAGCTATGGAGCTCTGGTGCTATGGAGCTATGGAGCTCTGGTGCTATGGAGCTATGGAGCTCTGGTGCTATGGAGCTATGGAGCTCTGGTGCTATGGAGCTATGGATCTCTGGTGCTATGGAGCTATGGAGCTCTGGTGCTATGGAGCTATGGAGCTCTGGAGGTATGGAGCTATGGAGGTATGGAGCCACCAGCCAGCACCCTCCGTGGCTGGATCAATGGAAGTGTTTAGGTACCAGGCGGCCAAAGTGCCGAGGCCTCACGCTCGACCACGCCGGCGCAGAGTTCCAGCCGCTCGGATGAGCTCTGCCACTCTCCCGCCGCGCAGCCACCGGTAACGGGGAAATGTCGCCGCCTTGTGGACACGCCGTTGTAAATGAATGGGCTTTCGCACTTAGTGCAATTTTCGCCAACTCTGTGACTGGTGCTATGGAAGTATGGAGCTCTGGTGCTATGGAAGTATGGAGCTATGGAGCTCTGGAGGTATGGAGCTATGGAGGTATGGAGCTCTGGTGCTATGGAGCTATGGAGCTCTGGTGCTATGGAGCTATGGAGCTCTGGAGGTATGGAGCTCTGGAGGTATGGAGCTCTGGTGCTATGGAGCTATGGAGCTCTGGAGGTATGGAGCTATGGAGGTATGGAGCTCTGGTGCTATGGAGCTATGGAGCTCTGGTGCTATGGAGCTATGGAGCTCTGGAGGTATGGAGCTCTGGAGGTATGGAGCTCTGGTGCTATGGAGCTATGGAGCTCTGGTGCTATGGAGCTATGGAGCTCTGGAGGTATGGAGCTCTGGAGGTATGGAGCTCTGGTGCTATGGAGCTATGGAGCTCTGGTGCTATGGAGCTATGGAGCTCTGGTGCTATGGAGCTATGGAGCTCTGGTGCTATGGAGCTCTGGTGCTATGGAGCTATGGAGCTCTGGAGGTATGGAGCTCTGGAGGTATGGAGCTCTGGAGGTATGGAGGTATGGAGCTACGGAGCTATGGAAGTATGGAGCTATGGAAGTACGGAGCTCTGGAGCTCTGGAGCTATGGAGCTCTGGAGCTCTGGAGCTCTGGAGCTCTGGAGCTATGGAGCTATGGAAGTATGGAAGTATGGAGCTATGGAGCTATGGAAGTATGGAGCCACCAGCCAGCACCCTCCGTGGCTCATCCACGCCGGCCCAGAGTTCCAGCCGCTCGGCTTCACTCTCTCACAAGACCCGCCTGGAGCTCCCCGGCCCACCCCTGGTACCTCAACTACCGAGGCCAGCCGCTCGACCACGCCGGCGCAGAGTTCCAGCCGCTCGGATGAGCTCTGCCACTCTCCCGCCGCGCAGCCACCGGTAACGGGGAAATGTCGCCGCCTTGTGGACACGCCGTTGTAAATGAATGGGCTTTCGCACTTAGTGCAATTTTCGCCAACTCTGTGACTGGTGCTATGGAAGTATGGAGCTATGGAGCCACCAGCCACCCAGGCTGGAGCTATGGAGCTCTGGTGCTATGGAGCTCTGGTGCTATGGAGCTATGGAGCTCTGGTGCTATGGAGCTATGGAGCTCTGGTGCTGTGGAGCTATGGAGCTCTGGTGCTATGGAGCTATGGAGCTCTGGAGGTATGGAGCTATGGAGCTCTGGAGCTCTGGAGGTATGGTGCTATGGAGCTATGGAGCTCTGGAGGTATGGAGGTATGGAGCTCTGGTGCTATGGAGCTATGGAAGTATAGAGCTATGGAAGTATGGAGCTCTGGAGGTATGGAGGTATGGAGCTATGGAGCTCTGGGGGTATGGAGCTCTGGAGGTATGGAGCTCTGGTGCTATGGAGCTATGGAAGTATAGAGCTATGGAAGTATGGAGCTCTGGAGGTATGGAGGTATGGAGCTCTGCAGCTATGGAAGTCTGGAAGTATGGAGCCACCAGCCAGCACCCTCCGAGGCTGGATCAATGGAAGTGTTTAGGTACCAGGCGGCCAAAGTGCCGAGGCCTCACGCTCGACCACGCCGGCGCAGAGTTCCAGCCGCTCGGATGAGCTCTGCCACTCTCCCGCCGCGCAGCCACCGGTAACGGGGAAATGTCGCCGCCTTGTGGACACGCCGTTGTAAATGAATGGGCTTTCGCACTTAGTGCAATTTTCGCCAACTCTGTGACTGGTGCTATGGAAGTATGGAGCTCTGGTGCTATGGAAGTATGGAGCTATGGAGCTCTGGTGCTATGGAGCTCTGGTGCTATGGAGCTCTGGTGCTATGGAGCTATGGAGCTCTGGAGGTATGGAGCTCTGGAGGTATGGAGCTCTGGTGCTATGGAGCTATGGAGCTCTGGTGCTATGGAGCTATGGAGCTATGGTGCTATGGAGCTCTGAAGCCATGGAGCTCTGGTGCTATGGAGCTATGGAGCTCTGGAGGTATGGAGCTCTGGTGCTATGGAGCTCTGGTGCTATGGAGCTATGGAGCTCTGGTGCTATGGAGCTATGGAGCTCTGGTGCTATGGAGCTATGGAGCTCTGGTGCTATGGAGCTCTGGTGCTATGGAGCTATGGAGCTCTGGTGCTATGGAGCTATGGAGCTCTGGTGCTATGGAGCTATGGAGCTCTGGTGCTATGGAGCTATGGAGCTCTGGTGCTATGGAGCTATGGAGCTCTGGAGCTCTGGAGCTCTGGAGGTATGGTGCTATGGAGCTATGGAGCTCTGGAGGTATGGAGCTATGGAGCTCTGGTGCTATGGAGCTATGGAAGTATAGAGCTATGGAAGTATGGAGCTCTGGAGGTATGGAGGTATGGAGCTATGGAGCTCTGGAGGTATGGAGCTCTGGAGGTATGGAGCTCTGGTGCTATGGAGCTATGGAAGTATAGAGCTATGGAAGTATGGAGCTCTGGAGGTATGGAGGTATGGAGCTCTGCAGCTATGGAAGTATGGAGCTCTGGAGGTATGGAGCCACCAGCCAGCACCCTCCGAGGCTGGATCAATGGAAGTGTTTAGGTACCAGGCGGCCAAAGTGCCGAGGCCTCACGCTCGACCACGCCGGCGCAGAGTTCCAGCCGCTCGGATAAGCTCTGTCACTCACCCGCCGTGCAGCCACCGGTAACGGGGAAATGTCGCCGCCTGGCGGACACGCCGTTGTAAATGAATGGGCTTTCGCACTTAGTGCAATTTTCGCCAACTCTCTGACTGGAGCTATGGAAGTATGGAGCTATGGAGCCACCAGCCACCCAGGCTGGAGCTATGGAGCTCTGGAGGTATGGAGCTCTGGTGCTATGGAAGTATGGAGCTATGGAGCTATGGAAGTATGGAGCTATGGAGCTATGGAGCTCTGGAAGTATGGAGCTATGGAGCTATGGAGGTATGGAGCTATGGAGCCCTGGAGCCCTGGAGCTATGGAGCCCTGGAGCCCTGGAGCTATGGAGCCCTGGAGCTATGGAGCTATGGAGCCCTGGAGCTATGGAGCTATGGAGCTCTGGTGCTATGGAGCTATGGAGGTATGGAGCCACCAGCCAGCACCCTCCGTGGCTGGATCAATGGAAGTGTTTTAGGTACCAGGCAGCCAAAGGGCCGAGGCCTCACGCTCGACCACGCCGGCGCAGAGTTCCAGCCGCTCGGATGAGCTCTGCCACTCTCCCGCCGCGCAGCCACCGGTAACGGGGAAATGTCGCCGCCTTGTGGACACGCCGTTGTAAATGAATGGGCTTTCGCACTTAGTGCAATTTTCGCCAACTCTGTGACTGGTGCTATGGAAGTATGGAGCTCTGGTGCTATGGAAGTATGGAGCTATGGAGCTCTGGTGCTATGGAGCTCTGGTGCTATGGAGCTATGGAGCTCTGGAGGTATGGAGCTCTGGAGGTATGGAGCTCTGGTGCTATGGAGCTATGGAGCTCTGGTGCTATGGAGCTATGGAGCTCTGGTGCTATGGAGCTATGGAGCTCTGGTGCTATGGAGCTATGGAGCTCTGGAGGTATGGAGCTCTGGAGGTATGGAGCTCTGGTGCTATGGAGCTATGGAGCTCTGGTGCTATGGAGCTATGGAGCTCTGGAGGTATGGAGCTCTGGAGGTATGGAGCTCTGGAGGTATGGAGCTCTGGTGCTATGGAGCTATGGAGCTCTGGTGCTATGGAGCTATGGAGCTCTGGAGCTATGGAGCTCTGGAGGTATGGAGCTCTGGTGCTATGGAGCTATGGAGCTCTGGTGCTATGGAGCTATGGAGCTCTGGTGCTATGGAGCTATGGAGCTCTGGTGCTATGGAGCTCTGGAGCTCTGGAGCTCTGGAGGTATGGAGCTATGGAGGTATGGAAGTCTGGAGCTATGGAAGTATGGAGCTATGGAGCTATGGAAAAATGGAGCTCTGGAGCTCTGGAGCTATGGAGCCACCAGCCAGCACCCTCCGTGGCTCAACCACGCCGGCCCAGAGTTCCAGCCGCTCGGCTTCACTCTCTCACAAGCCCCGCCTGGAGCTCCCCGGCCCACCCCTGGTACCTCAACTACCGAGGCCAGCCGCTCGACCACGCCGGCGCAGAGTTCCAGCCGCTCGGATAAGCTCTGTCACTCACCCGCCGCGCAGCCACCGGTAACGGGGAAATGTCGCCGCCTTGTGGACACGCCGTTGTAAATGAATGGGCTTTCGCACTTAGTGCAATTTTCGCCAACTCTCTGACTGGAGCTATGGAAGTATGGAGCTATGGAGCCACCAGCCACCCAGGCTGGAGCTATGGAGCTCTGGAGCTATGGAGCTCTGGTGCTATGGAAGTATGGAGCTCTGGTGCTATGGAAGTATGGAGCTATGGAGCTATGGAAGTATGGAGCTATGGAGCTCTGGAGCTATGGAGCTATGGAGCTATGGAGCTCTGGTGCTATGGAGCTATGGAGCTATGGAGCTCTGGTGCTATGGAGCTATGGAGCTCTGGAGGTATGGAGCTCTGGTGCTATGGAGCTCTGGAGCTCTGGTGCTATGGAGCTCTGGTGCTATGGAGCTCTGGAGCTCTGGTGCTATGGAGCTCTGGTGCTATGGAGCTCTGGAGCTCTGGTGCTATGGAGCTCTGGTGCTATGGAGCTCTGGAGCTCTGGTGCTATGGAGCTCTGGTGCTATGGAGCTATGGAGCTCTGGAGGT